>NC_058040.1:1955000-1970000 GCF_019176455.1 Solea senegalensis
CTTTGTTCTAATGCTGTAAATTCTTATTTTTTATTTATTTTCTGTCTTTGATGTTTTGTTTTTATCATTTGTTGACACAGTTTGACGTGATGACATCACTGATATTATATTATAATCTGAATCAACTCTCGTCCACATCCCTGTTCACTTTTCTATCTTTGAAAGTAAATAAAGATGAGATAAAGTGATGAAGAAGAAGAGAAGGAGCAGCACAGAGACCGAGGAGGAGGAGGGACGACAGAACACCTCTCTGCGTCACACTGCACTTCATCATGGCAGGGTTTTTCTCCAGGTTCCTCCTCATCGTCGCTCCCTCTCTCTCTCTCTCATGTCGAACCCCCGCCGCCGGCCTGATCTATGGAGCCTCCGCAGAGCCAGCAGCCATAAATCATGGGAATGGAGGCCGGTGATGATGAGGCAGAGGAGAGCACAGAGAGAGAGGAAGAGGAGGGGGGAAAAAGAGGACGGATGGATTTTAGGAGGAGGTGAAGGCGGTGGTGCAGCAGCAGCAGCAGCAGCAGCAGCAGCAGCAGCAGCAGCAGCAGCAGCAGCAGCAGCAGCAGCAGCAGCAGCAGCAGCAGACAGGTTACTGATGGTGTTTGTTTCTGCGAGGCCTGTACCTGAGCAGGGGGCGCGTTCTCCTGGGTGTTACATAAAGGAGCTGTGGCTCTGCTGGGGCTTCACGCTGCCTCCACGACACATAAAGAGAGCGGGAATTACACCTGCACCGCCTCACCAAGACCATTATATCAGCACCGATCCTGAGACCAAGAGGAGGAGGAGGAGGAGGAGGAGGAGAGGAGACGAGCCCCTGGGACGAGACAGTGTGTGAGGATGAAAACTGCTGCATATTTTACCACAATTAAAACTTCATTTGTCTAAACGCGTCGACTTTAGCCTCATTTAAGCCTCGCTGGATTTTTAACAGGAGAAATTAAGAGACTGACCAGACACACACACACACACACAACCTACACACACACACAACACTACACACACACACACACACATGCACACACACACACCGCACACACAGACACACACACACCTGCGCTGCGCACACACAACCTGCCTTACCGCACACACACCAGCTGCCGCACACACACACACAACACACACACACACACACACACACACACCAAACACACACACACACACAAACATGCACACACACACACACACACACGCACACACACACAGACACACACTGTGTGTGTGTGGAGACCAAAACCTGGCCCAACCTCATTTCTGAGGAAGTGGTTCAAGTTTAGGACTAAGATTTGAACAGTGGTTAGTGTTAGTCACTAAAGTCTACAAGAGAATAATAACAATAATAACAATAATAATAATAATAACAATAAAGAATATAAACAATAAGATTTAAGATTTGATCAAATTCATTTAGTCTAGAAAGCGTGACGTGATTTATGACATAATGTGAATGCAGAGTCCTGATAAGATCAGCTGCACAAACATGTGTGTGTGTGTACATGTATATAAATGAGAAGCAAAAACATTGAAATGACTGTTTAAGGATTACGAGCTGGTTTCAGTGTTAGAACCAGGTTTAAGTTTAAGTTGAGATGGTTAAGGACTGAGGGGATGTCTCATTAAGTGTCCTCACTCAGAGTGCTGTACAGGAACGTGTGTGTGTGTGTGTGTGTGTGACATTGGAAACATAGTTACGTCTCATTTTGTCCAACATGTGGAAACAGCAGCTTCCTGTCAATTATTGATCCTCGCCGCACACGTGATTATAGAAATCCAGAACCGGGACTTGAAGACATTTGTCTGCAGGAAGTGGAATTTACCGCCTCATTGACGGGACGTCTGCCCTGTAGCCTGTCAGCTAACAAATCCCCCACAATGCACCTGTCTGGAGTCACAAGCAAAACACAAACACGAGCAGAGGACGATAATGAACAAGCTTGTGTGTGTGTGTGTGTGTGTGTGTGTGTGTGACTGAGAGGAATGTGCCACAACAAGCCCCCGCGCTCCTCCCCCCTCACGTTTAATGGCTGCTCTCTGTTGCCGTGTGTTTCATCAGCAGCAGGTGGGAGGGCTCGTGCGTCTTCCTTTAGTTTACACGCTCGCTCCTTGTTGTGTTGATGTCGCGGCTCCAGCTCGCTGCCGTCAGCGCCGCTGTCATCGGGCCTGACAGCTCGGCGGCGGCCATGTTCTGAAGAGCGGGGAGGAATTAGACGACAGAGGTGGAGGGAGGAGGAGGAGGAGGAGGAGGAGGAGGTGTGGCTGCTTTAACCTCACCTGACTGCAGAGCTGGTTTCTCCAGGATGAAGAACCTTCACAGCTAATGTCTCTGTGTTTTCTCAGGGGCAGGAGGAGGATGATGAAGGAGGAGGAAGGTGGAGGGGGGGCAGGATTACAGAGATGATCCCGTCATTCATCCTCGCTCTAAACACAGCCCCCGTCTTCCCTCCCAAACCCTGCTAATTCCCTTTTGATGAGGCGTGCTAAATAAATCCCATTTCCACGCCTTTATTCCCAAACCGGCTCCTGGAGCGAAGATCAGCGACGCAGATTTCTGCCGCTTCTGCTGCCGTTTGGGAGCCACAATGGAGGCCAAGGTCCGAGCAGTCGCCTCATTATGTTCTCCCACACACACACACACACACACACACACATGCACGCACACACTGACACATGGACTCCATGACACATTTCTCCATGATGACTTTGTGCAATTGGTTAGACAAATGCTGGACATCATGTCAGACACTTTACATCACTGGTTACAGAGTAAGAGGACACACACACACACACACACACACACACACACACACACACAGGTGACTCTCTGTGTGTGTGTGTGTCCCCTGCTGTCGGCCTCTTCCACTCTCTCACACTGAGCCCCTGTGCTCGACTACAACGCTAACAAGCTCCAGGGTGGGGCAGCAGCAGCAGCAGCAGCAGCAGCAGCAGCAGCAGTAACAGTAACAGCAGCAGTAACAGCGGCAACAGCAGCAGTAACAGCAGCAGCAGCAGCAGCAGCAGCAGTAACAGCAGCAGTAACAGCAGTTACAGTAACAGCAGCAGTAGCAGCAGCAGCAGTAGCAGCAGCAGCGGTGTTATTAATGGGCAGCAGCTGGCAGCACTGTAAGAACATACACAGCCAGACAAAGACTCATATATAATCATAAAGTGATAACAAATGACCTGATGTAAATGAGGATGGGAATATTCTCAGGGAGGAGAGAATCGGGCCACGGCTGCAACACAACACAGCACAACACAACACAACACAACACACAACAAACAACACAACACAACACAACAAACAACACAACACAACAACACAACACAAACACAACAAACAACACAACACAGCACAGCACAGCACAGCACAACACAACAAACAACACAACACAACACACAACAAACAACACAACAAACAGCACAACACAACAAACAACACAACACACAACACAACATAACACAACAAACAACACAACACACACAGCACAACAACACACACAGCACACACAGCACAACACAACACAACACACACAAACAACACAACACAACACAACAAGCAGCAAACACAACACAACACAGCACAACACAGCACAACACAGCACAGCACAACACAACACAACACAGCACAGCACAAAACACAGCACAACACAGCACAACACACACACACACACACAACACAACAACAACACAACACAACACAACAAACAACACAACACAACACAACAAACAACACAACACAACACAACAAACAACACAACACAGCACAGCAGCACAACACAACAACACACAACACAACACACAACAAACAACACAACACAACAAACAGCACAACACAACAAACAACACAACACAACATAACACAACATAGCAAAAAACAACGCAACACAGCACAGCACAACACAACACAACAAACAACACAACACACAACACAACATAACACAACAAACAACACAACACAACACAACACACAACACAACATAACACAACACAGCACAGCACAACACAGCACAGCACAGCACAACACAACACAACACAACACAACACAACACAGCACAGCACAACACAACAAAACACAACACAACACACACACACAACACAACACACACAACACACAACACAACACAACACACACACAACATAACACAACAAACAACACAACACAACACAACACACAACACAACATAACACAACACAACACAGCACAACACAGCACAACACAGCACAGCACAGCACAACACACAGCACAACACAACACAACACAACACAACACAGCACAACACAACACAACACAACACAACACACAACACAACACAACACAGCACAACACAACACAACACAACACAAGCACAACACAGCACAGCACAACACAACACAACACAACACAACATAACACAACACACAGGGAGAGAGAGCGGTTTACAAACTTCAGTTTCCTGTTGGAAAAGTCTGTCTCACAGTGAAGAACCTGATTTAAGTATTTAAACTTAAGTCCAACTATAAGTGTATTTATACACTTGTATAAATGTAAATAAAGTAAATAAATAAACTATGTAAATAAAGTCAGGTGAAAAGCATCGTAATAAAACACCTGAAATAGCCGTGAAGTGTGATGTTGAAGCTCAGCGTTTATTTAAAGACATGAAGAGTGAAGAAAACTTGTCTCTTCTGTTTCCTTCATATAAACAAACGTGTAAAAGCACAGTTTCCTCTCAGCGACACCTGCTGCCTGTGAAATACACGACGACATCATTTCATCAAACACACTAAAGCCTCAGTATTAGCAGAATTATCAGCCGTTTGGTTAGTGGAAAGGTGTGTGTGTGTGTGTGTGTGTGCGCGTGTGCGCGTGTGTGTGTGTGCACGCGTGTGTGTGTGGGATTCTGCCGGCAGGAACGAGAAAGCGTCTGCAAACAAAACGCCACAAAGAGCGTGAGCGCCGCTGAACCTCGGGCCAAACTGGCCACACATGGGCGTGTCGCGGTGAATGAGCGGCGAGCGGAGGCCACTCCTCTCAAAGCAGACAGACGGACACTTGTCCATGTCACTGACAGACAGACGGACACCTGTCCATGTAACAGCTCTGCAGGTTCTCATCCACACTCTGTTTTACTGTCCATCACTGAGACACTCAGCAACACTGGCTGTCTCACACACTCACACACACACACACACACACACACACACACACACACACAGTTTCTCTGTGATTCGTCTCCAGCGACTCACACAAGCAGACAGACACTTCCACACACACACACAGTCAATAACAGAGAGAGTATGAGATTAAACCTAAGCCCGACTTCTTTTCATGTGGCAGAGCAGCCGCTGCCCCGAGATCTGGCACCAGATGGCGCTGTGCTGGTGGCTGCCAGGAGATAATCGGGACAGATCGGGCTGCATTACTGCCCATTATCTTCTAATTATTCTTGTGTGGAGCGCTGATCCTGCCGTTTGTGTAAGTGGATGGCACAGAGAGCCTGTCGCCCCCGGCAGCGCCACTATCCTCCCGCTTCACTCAACACACACCCCCCCACACACCCCCCCCACCCCAGGGGGACGGAGCGAGAGAGCAGCGAGAGAAGGGAGGGAGTGAGTGACGGAGTGAGTGACGGAGTGAGGGAGTGAGTGAGTGAGGGAGGAAGTGAGTGAGGGAGGAAGTGAGTGAGTGAGGGAGTGAGTGAGCCAACCTCACACTCATGTGTTTGTGGTGTAAAGGTAAAGCCCGAGATTCAGTGGCGATACAGAGGGGACCTGGTTGACCTTTGACCCCAGTGTCAGTTTTACAGGAAGCAGTGTCACACCAGACATTTCACCATCATCATCATCTTCATCATCATCAGTGTGAGAAGGAAACGGTCTCTGCCTGGAAGCAGGCCCCGCCCCCTCCCCGCCCCTCTAACCTGGCATATGGCTCACCATGTGCTCGGTCCCACGTGCACACTCTTAAGCGCGTTTTCTCCCCAGAACATCTTCACTTAATTATCAGCATTTTGTTCAGCATCCTGCTCGGCTGCACATTAATATGCGTCGGCTCAGTGTGAAACGTGAGACTCCGCCCTCAAACACAGGCTCCACCCAGCGACAAAGATTATATGACGAGTGCTCTGCAGCAGATCACGGAAAATGAGTTACTTTGCTACGAATGTTCTTACAAAAGTTTAAAAAAAACAAAAAATACTCTAACGTGTTGTAGATGTTATTAAAGTAACCAAAATGTTCTCAAATGTAACTAAGATGACAAAAACATCACTTCCTTTATGTTGTAAAAAACATTATTAATGCTACACAAACTAAACTGTAACAAACTGTAATGTAACGTAGCGTGTAACGTAATGTAATGTAACGTAACGTAATGTAATATAACATAGTGTAATGTAATGTAACGTACTGTAATGTAACGTAACGTAACGTAATATAACGTAGTGTAATGTAATGTAATGTAACGTAATAACGTAACGCGTAATAACGTGTGTAATGTAACGTAATGTAATGTAATAATGTAACGTAATGCGTTACGCGTGTAATATAACGCGTGTAATGTAACGTAACGTAATGTGTAACGTAACGTAATGTAACGTAACGTAATGTAACGTAATGTAACGTAATGTAATGTAACGTAACGTAACGTAACGTAACGTAATTAATGTAACGCAATGTAACAAAGTCACAAAAACATGATCAAAAATGCTACAGAATATTGTACAGTTACAAAAATCAAGACTCAAGTTACCAAGAAATGCAACAAACAATTCTAATGCGACAAAAACCAAACCCTTTACATTAAAGTCATTAAACATAATTAGTAAAATATTAGATTTCTGCTGAAAAAACGTCTCAAATTTAAACAAAAGAGAAACATTTGATAACTTTATTCGTCTCATTCTTAAACATCATTGTAAAAATAAGTGTTGTTTATTTTGTTTATTTTGTTGAGCTAAAGGAAATACAGCAGGGGGCGGAGTCAAAGATGATGTGTGTGTGTTTTCATGAGCGCGCGCACACACACACACACACTGTGTAACCAGTGTTTTCTGCAATAAAACGCGACACAGTGCGTTGATCGATCTCAGTGACCGGGGCTGCACAGCAAGGGGGCGTGTTCATGCAAATGAGAAGAGCTAAATGCCACTGAGGGGGCGAAAGAGGGAGGAAATCACTTCATCTGACACAGGAAGGAGGGATGCAGGTGGAGAGGGGGAGGAGTGAAGGGAGGAATGAAGGGTTGTTATTCAAGGGGGAATTTTTAATGCAAAGTGATCCAAGAGAAATAAAGACAGTGAGGCTTAATTACACGAGACGCTGCTGGAGATTAGTTTATCTGCAGGTTAAAGACAAGCATCGTGAAATCATCTGTGCTGATCGTTTCAACACACACACACACACACACACACACACCAGCTCACTGAGATTAAAATGTACGAGACGCTGCAGCTAAGACCCGGATCATTCTCTGGCGAGCCGGGGTCAGGTCAGCTGATCTGGGGGCCACTTGGGTAAATCTCAAACACAAACACGGCAGAAGAAAAGGCCCAGAGAGAGCGAGGAGGCCGGCGGTAAAAAGACGCAGAGGAGGTCCATGGGAAGATGAACAGAGAGGCAGATCATGAAGGAGAGCTGATTAACCCGCTCACAGATCTCTGGGAAATATCCCAGGGACTGAGGCTCCGGCTCGGTAAATCCTGACCCTTGACGCTGAACCTATCAACCCCAGAGCTGCTGAGCAACAATGAGGAGTCTGTAAGCTGCTCCATTGACGCTTCATTAAGCAACAATGAGGACAGATAACCAGTGAATTACTCTTTACTGGTGGCTTTAGCATGAGAGAGCTGACGTCAGGCCAAGGAATTCCTCTGATACTAATCTGCTGCGCTGCATTCAAGAGGCAGAGACACAGCAGCAGCAGCAGCAGTAACAGCAGCAGCAGCAGTAACAGCAGCAGCAGCAGTAACAGCAGTAACAGCAGTAACAACAGTAACAGCAGCAGTAACAGCAGCAGCAGTAACAGCAGCAGCAGCAGCAGTAACAGCAGTAACAACAGTAACAGCAGCAGTAACAGCAGCAGCAGCAGTAACAGCAGCAGCAACAGCAGCAGCAGCAGCAGCAGTAACAGCAACAGCAACAGCAGCAGCAGTTACAGTTACAGCAGCAGCAGCAGCAGCAGCAGTTACAGCAGCAGCAGCAGCAGTTACAGCAGCAGCAGCAGCAGTAACACCAGCAGCAGCAGCAGTAACAGCAGCAGCAGTAACAGCAGTAACAGTAACAGCAGCAGTAACAGCAGCAGCAGCAGCAGTAACAGCAGTAACAGCAGCAGCAGTAACAGCAGTAACAGTAACAGCAGCACAGCAGCAGTAACAGCAGCAGCAGTAACGTAGCAGCAGCAGCAGCAGCAGCAGTAACAGCAGCAGTGCAACAGCAGCAGCAGCAGCAGCAGCAGCAGTAACAGCAGCAGCAGCAGTAACAGCAGCAGTACAGCAGCAGTAACAGCAGCAGCAGTAACAGCAGCAGCAGTAACAGCAGCAGCAGTAGCAGCAGCAGTAGCAGCAGCAGTAACAGCAGCAGTAACAGCAGCAGTAACAGCAGTAAGCAGCAGCAACAGCAGCAGCAGTAACAGCTGCAGCAGCAGTAACAGCAGCAGTAACAGCAGTAACAGCAGCAGCAGTAACAGCAGCAGTAACAGCAGCAGCAGACACTCTGGACTCGTGACTCTTCAGTGACGACACTCTCTGACCAATCAGAGGCCGGCAGTCTGATGACGTCGCATTTTAGTATCAACTCAGGTGAAGAACTAAGGAGAACTGAGTCGCGCTAAAACTGTAGATTAGAACACTCCTCTTCCTGTGGTCCAAACACCTTTTGAAGGTCTTTGAAGGTCTTTGAAGGTCACTTCTTCATGTGAAAGTCAGATATCTGTCTGAACCTGAGGGGAAAATTCAAACTCAAGCCCTAAAACCCAGTTGGAGATCAGACTGTACAGACTAGCAGCTCCTCAGCCCGTCTGAAACTGGGATGGTGACACTGAAGGTTTTTCTGGTAACGACGTCCTGAGCAGCGATGACACGATGGAAGTTTAAAGTTTAACACGTTCTTCAAATGAAACGCTTCTATGTTCACGGCAGCCATCTTACAATCACATGCCCGAGGTCGGCGAGGTTGATCCGAGTTTCCGAGTTCCATCGACAAATGGAAGGCAGCGTTTTTCTGAACAGATTCAGAGACGCTTTGTTAATAAATGTAATCATAATAAAAACGTCTTCTCTTTTGTTTCCAGAATAAAGTTCACGTTCCTCTTTGTAAAAAAGTCATCGCTGGTGTTTTTATTCTTTGCAACTTCTCGTTCTTTATAAACGTGCGAGGACTAAAGTCCACACCGTGGCTGGTTCTGGGTTTCTCTGAGTTCTGGTTTTACACGTGTATCCAGGTCCAGGTCCTGACGTGACGCGTGTCACATGTGAACCTGGGACAGTGATCAGAGTGAAGAGCGCGACACGCTGCTTTAACCTGTTGATCACTGATGTATAATTCACAGCAATGTGTGAATGAATTATAAATGAACAGTGAAGAGTAATTAATGTCTGTGGAGACACGGACAGCGTCTGTCTTTAACCTGCTCCTCGTCACTTTTGTCCTTTTTACCCTCGTCTCCGTCTCTTCCCTGCGTCTCCGTCTCTTTCTCTGGGACTCAACTTTTATAAAGGAGTGTGTGTGAGTGAGTGAGTGAGTGAGTGAACACTCTGGAGGCAGTCAATACCTTATCAACTGCTGCCGAACGCTGACACCTTGACGTCCCTGACAGCAAATTATTACTTTTTCATGACGCAACCAGGTGCAATTACGGCAACATCTTTGCGGCGTATCCTGCTGCTGCTGCAACTGTCAAACGGCGTTCCTGCTGGGACGGTGGAGGAGCTGAGACATCAGTGTCTCAGTCCCTCCCCAGATCTCTGCAAAGACAGACTGACAGACAGGAGCAGGGTGGCGCGGGGACGCGGTGCAAAAGGAGAAAATAGAGGGAGCCATTTTAAACATGCCCTAAGATTCAGTAAAGACTTCTTCTGCTCAAATTCCTTTTTCTGGGAACACTGGTGGGTTTGTTTAGAGGCTGCTGACTGACAGCCAGAGACACGCAGAGGTTTGTTGTTGTTGTTGTTCTGTAGATGCAGGTAAAGTGAGCTAACTGCTGCTGATGCTGCTGCTGCTGCTGATGATGCTGCTGCTGATGCTGCTGCTGCTGCTGCTGCTGATGCTGCGGTAAACAAGTGTGTTTGTATTGTCATCACAGGCTCTCTCTCTCTCCACTGTAAACCCTGTAGGCCTGATTATAAACTTTAAACACACAACAACACTGAGAGGAAACTGAGAGCGCAGGAAAACACACAAGTAAACCTCAATTAAGACTTCACAGTGTCACTGTCTCCCTGCAGGAGCGCGGCAGGAGAACAACACAAAGAGCCCACGAGTGTGTGATGATCACCTCAGTGGAGACGACGAGGAGGAGGAGGAGGAGCTGCTGCTGCTGATGCTGCTACTGTTACTGCTGCTGCTGCTGCTGCTGCTGCTGCTGCTGCTGCTGCCGGGGGACAAACTTTGCTCTCCTGGAGGTGGATGTTGCCTCATGTCTCTTTGTGTGTCTGCTGCTGTGTCCCATGGTTGAGACACTGAGAGGGAGACGTGTGTGTGTGTGTGTGTGTGTGTGGACAGGTAAAAGAGGAAGAGAACAAACCGTGAACGCACCACAGAGAGAAGACACCTGAGCGTCTCTGCTTTCAAGCGCGCAGTATAGATTGTTGCCACAAGGGGTCTCTCCATCAAGACAAACACAAAGAGCCACTTTAATGGCGTGATGCAGCGTGGCATCATGGGAAACGTCTTGATGATGATTTTCATGGTCGTGGAGTCAGTTACTGAAACGATGACTAGACTCACATGAGTCAGTGTGATCAGTGACCACCAGGTTCCAGCAGAGGGCGCTGGGAGCAGCGTACATCACATTACATGTCATTTAGTATCAAAAGCCACTTACAATGGGTATGAGTACAATCAGCCAGGGGTGGAGTCCAACTTGCGACCATTGCGACCATGATGTCTTTCGCACACAGGATACTGGTCTTAACCACTGAGCCACTCCACCCAAGGCGTGTCCAAAGTATGGCCCGCGGCCCAGTCACGGCCCTAGGTCAGATTTTGTACAGCCCGCAGATTCAGAAAGGATTCATAACTGAAATGTCACGGGTGCAAATCCCAGGAATGACCAAAGGCTGTGCTGCCCCTGAGCAAGGCACACAATCCCCGGGTGCATGAGCAGTGTGTGTGTGCGCGACAAAGTACAAACAAATCTGCTGACTCACCATTAACATCAGAGGTCAGAGGTCGGGATTGACAGTGAGTCCACGTTCCTGAGAAGACGTAAAAAAACAAACATGAATTCAAACCTGTCTCAGATTAGCGACTGTTTTTAGCCTAACCTTTAAATCCTCAGTTGTATTTTATTCTATTATTGTTTTTACATGTCATTACATTACATGTCATTACACTACATGTCATTACACTACATGTCATTACACTACATGTCATTACATTACATGTCATTACACTACATGTCATTACATGTCATTACACTACATGTCATTACATGTCATTACACTACATGTCATTACATGTCATTACACTACATGTCATTACATTACATGTCATTACACTACATGTCATTACATGTCATTACACTACATTACATGTCACTACTACATGTCATTACATGTCATTACACTATGTCATTACATATTACGTCATTACACATACATGTACATTACATGTCATTACACTACATGTCATTCATTCATACACACTACATTGTGTCATTACACTACATGTCATTACATGTCATTACACTACATGTCATTCATTACATACATCTACATGTCATTACACTACATGTCATTACATGTCATTACACTACATGTCATTACATGTCATTACACTACATGTCATTACATGTTACATGTCATTACACTACATGTCATTACACTACATGTCATTACACTACATGTCATTACACTACATGTCATTACATGTCATTTACACTACATGTCATTACATGTACATGCTTTACACTACATGTCATTACACTACATGTCATTACACACTACATACGTCATTACACTGTCATACGTCATTACATGTCATTACACTACATTACACTACATGTCATTACACTACATGTCATTACATTTACAGTCATTACATGTCATTACATGTCATTGGCTACATGTCATTACACTACATGTCATATTACATGTCATTACATTACATGTCATTACATGTCATTACATGTCATTACATGTCATTACACTACATGTCATTACACTACATGTCATTACACTACATGTCATTACATGTCATTACATGTCATTACACTACATGTCATTACACTACATCTCATTATATAACACTGGCTTTAAATTCTTTCACTTGATTTAATATAAAAGCTTTTGTAATAAACCAAATCAGTGTCATCAGTTACACTGTGGTGTTTGTTTATATTGTTATACTGAATGTTATTAGTATAATATCTTACTTCTTGTATAGCTGTTCATATCTTTTTCATATTTCTCTTCACAGCACAGTTAGAGTGTGTATACATATATACAGTATATATACATATATGTATATATACTGTATACATATATATATATATATATATGTAGCTCTGTCCAGGTTATTTAATGATTTATTTATTTATTTCCTGTTACACACAGTGACTTTATCCCATCACCAAACATTTCCACAGTATTTCCTGGATGAAGCAGCTCATCTTCATCCTTATATTTATTGAACTGTTGTACTTGTTTCATAAATGTCCCATGTCTCGATTTATGTGACACAAAACAAATAAACTTCTCTGCTTTACCACGTTTCATCTCACACTCATCATCCATTCGTCCTCACACCTGCTTCCTTCCTACCTTCCTTGCCTCCTCCCTCCTCAGCCAGTTTCCTCACTTTTCCTTTCAGGCTGTGCTGATTCTTTTTTCTCCTTTTCTTTTAAACACACACACTCATCTGAGTTATGTAGGTAATGACACCTCAGTGAGTTATTGGTTATCCTCGGCCCTCTGTGTGTTTTTCTCTTGTCACACCCCCCTTCAAGCGCTGCACTTCCTCCCTCCTTCTCTCCCTCAGGCCTCCCCGTCCTCTCCTCTCTCTTTTTTCTTCTGGTGTCAGACACAGATTTATTCTGCCTCTGATGCGTGTAGAGCAGGAGTGAGAGCGAGCAAGGTGGTGGGGGAGGCAGGGTCAGTAGTGTGTGTGTGTGTGTGTGTGTGTGTGTGTGTGTGTGTGTGTGTGGGGGGTGACTGTGTGTGTACAATAAGAGATAAGATCATGGCTCCCCGGGGGCTTGTTTGGCCCTGTACCCGATCCATCAAACACCAGCTCCAAGTGCCAAGGTCAACTCTAATGAGCACTTTCTGGGGTCTTATTCTCCACGTCACACACACAGACACACACACACACACACACACACACACACACAGACACACACACACACAGACACACACACACACACACACACACACAGACACACACACAGACACACACAGACACACACACACACACACACACACACAGACACACAGACACACACAGCACACACACACACACACACACAGACACACACACACACAGACACACGCACACACACACACACACACACACACACACACACAGACACAGACACACACACAGACACACACACACACACACACACACACACACACACACACAGACACACACACACACACACACACACACACAGACACACACACACACACACACACACACACACAGACACACACACACACACACAGACACACACACACACACAGACACACACACACACAGACACAGACAACACACACACACACACACACACACACACACACACACAGACACACACACACACACACACAGACACACACACACACATAAAAGCAGGAGGTGAAGAAAAGAGGAGGCGCAGAGGTGAGTGATGTGTGTCAGGAGAGCAGCGGGACCAGAACTGAGCCTCTCTCAGACTCTGAGGACCACAATCCAGTCTGCTCTCACAGAAGAAGACAAGAAGAATTTACACATGAATTATGAGGTCATAGACTGAATTCTAAGTCACCAGACGTGAAATGTCTCTATTTATTCACAACATAGAGAAAGGTCAAAGGTCATGAACGTGGACCAAGTGTTGTTAAAACACTATTTTAATCATAAATACGTGCAGACACAGAAAGTTATTCTGGAAACATTCAGAGGTCGTTTTTTTCTCTGAACAACTTTACCTCATTCATTTGAGCAGCGCCACCGTGAGGAGACATGAAGTAGTGACGCCTTCGTTTGTTATTTAAAATATTGTTTGATGAACATGTTGTACAAAGCAGGACGATCATAGATTATTAATTTGATGCACTACTAGTTCTTATTTTTATTTGATTGGACTTTTTGGTGTGTAGCTCCGCCCACCACCATCTACCAACTAATAACATGACGAGTGGTAAACGCTTCAACACACGGGTCAAAGGTCAAACAGAAATGTTTACATAGTAACAATAACTGATGGATTTAAGGTATATATACATATATACGTATGTATATATGTATATATGTACATGTATATACACACACACACACACACACAGACTGGCTCATCATACACTGATCTGCCAGGAGTGGTTAAGGTCTGAAGGCTGCGGAGCGTCGGTGTGTGCCACAGCATGTGGAGCATGCTAATGAAGCAATAACAGTCACTGTGGGGGGAGGGGGAGGCTGGAGGGCGGTTTAACCAGGAGGAGCAGAGGAGCTGCTGTGAGGAGGAGGAGGAGGAGGTCTGATAATTGAGATGTTGCGACCTCACATATTACCTGCACATTGGCCAAATTAGGAAGCAGGGACTTTAAGACCAGTGTGTGTGTGTGTGTGTGTGTGTGTGTGTGTGTGTGTGTGTGTGTGAGTGTGTGTGTGTGT
>NC_058040.1:1975000-2004431 GCF_019176455.1 Solea senegalensis
AGACACACACACACACACACACACACACTTTTATTTGAACAACAACATTATTGTTTTCTTAAAAGTGAGTTTTCTCCGTGAATGAAAAAATGAAATGACCCTGGAAATAATCTGATGTGGTCACTGTTAATCCTGGTTTGTTTTCAGACGCTCTGAAAATAGAAATAATTCATCAATCTGATTTTAACCAACTCTGTTTGTTCATTAGCACATTTTTTTATTATATTTCTTTATAACACACATATATGTATGTAATAGAGAAATATAATCAATAATTAATTATCTATAAATTAATTAATTTATTTATTATATGAATGTGAGCAAACCTAAAAAATGTCAAATACAGATATTAATATATATGCATGTGTAAATAAATATCTGCATGTGCACATAACAGTACAAACATGTGCACAGTGATATTGATAATCCACATTTTTGTGTATTATGTGTAAGATTTTTAATTCATGACTCATTCATGGATTATTACTGAACTATGAAGTATAAAAAAAACTAATAATCAGAGAAAATAATGTTTAGGACTTAACTTTTGTAGAAACACTGATAATTATTATAATATTTTGATATTTGTTCTAAAAACTTGATTTCTGTAAAACTGAAATAAGACGGTTATAAATCCTGGAGAGATGCAGCTCCTCCCTGTGGCCTTTCAGAATAAATCACTAGGACTGTGTGTGTTGATGACAGTCTTTTTAAATCACTCATTCATGATTGTACTGATAATTAAAATTCATCACCGTCAATAACACAAAACCGCGATTCACGATTAAATCGTTTTTAACTGAGAGGGAAAAAAATCTTTAACCGCTTCTTCTTCTTCTTCTTCTTCTTCTTCAGCAGCACAGACAAACAGACAAGTCAGCGTGTGTGTGTGTGTGTGTGTTTTATCCCGCCCCGGCGGTCCCCTCACATGTGACAGCTTGCAGCCGTGATCGCGGCCCCTGGGAGCGGGAGCGGATTCACTAACCTGCCGGTGTCTGAGAGCGACGCGCCTCCAATCTGCTGGTCACGTGAGGGGGAGGGAGGGGCGAGGAGGAGGAGGCGTCGGCGATGATGGGGATGATGAAGGCGGGGGGCGGGGTTAGGGGATTATTAGCGGCTGTCGCGCGGTAAACTGTTGTGCAGAGAGTAAAGTTCACGCAGCGGCATTTCACGCGTGTTAGAGAGAAAAAGTGCGATCAATGAAAACGAAAAAAAACTTTTTTTAACGTCACGCTGCGTCACATCAATGACCGCTAACTGTGACGTCATTGTTCTCTAAACGCTGCTTTGTTAGTTTTGACTTTATTATTTTCATACAGTTCAACATTTTAAACAAACAAATAAAAACATTCATTTTATAATTACGTCTGAAAAAAACAGGTCCTGTTCAAGTCAAAATTAAAATTTGAATTGTTTTTATCTTTTTTATATAAATAAATGAGATTAAATTCTCATCCTGGTATTAAAGTTGTAGTGAAATCTCGATTAAATATTGAACATAATATAAAGAAGATTTGGTCTCAAACTAAAATGAGTAAAAGCTTTTTTTTTCATTTTAATTGAGGTGTTATTCATTTATTTATTCTGTTTGTAGCAACAAAACAGCCAATAATAATAAAAACAGTAAAAATGATGTGAAATAAATCCATTTTACGAATTTCACGTGTGAGTTTTTTTACGTTTATAATAAAACGAGTAAAACAAAGGTTAAAACTAAAAGTTGAAATGTATTATTATGAAGAAGAGCAGAGAAGCAGGAGTCGCTGCCGCCGCTGCTGCTGCTGCCGCTGCTGCTGCTGCTGCTGCTGCTCATAATAACTCCATTATCAGCCTCATCAATGATGTAATGAAAGCAAACAGTGTGAAAATTGCCTGTAAACACTTGGATCTGAGTCTCCTGATGAATTCAGTGTCTCTCTTATCAGAGGAGGAGGAGGGTGGGGGAGGGAGGGGGTGAGTGGGTGAGTGGGAGGTCCACTCCACTTCCAGCTCCCACTCAGCCAATGAAGACTCGTCACTGGGGACTCACGTGGACGAGCCGCTCTTAAAACCTTCGCTCCTGACTTTTTCCTCAAGTTTCATTTTTCGGGATTTCCTCCTCCTCCTCCTCCTCCTCTGCTCCCTCTCTTCTTCACACCTTCGTCCCTTTGACTCGACACTCGTGACTCTTTAACCCACTTTTACCTCATCATCATCATCATCATCGTCGTCGTCGTCACTCTTCCTCCTGCAGCAGCAGCAGCAGCAGCAGCAGTCACAGTCCTGGACTCTTCTTTCTCTTGTTTAAAGGTTTTAGGCAAAGTATGTGGACACTTTGCGCTGCTCTTCCTCTTCTCCTTCATCTTCCTCCTCCTCAGGTGTGTCTCTGTCCGTGGTGCTGAACACACGCGCACTTTTCCTCCGCCGCTGCTCTCGCTCCGACACTTTCGCGCAGAAACTGCGTGTTTTCTCTCGGCCTCGGCGGCAGCAGCAGCAGCAGCAGCAGCAGCAGCAGCAGCAGCAGCAGCATCATCATCAGCAGCAGCAGCAGGAGTTTGATGTTTCAGGACGACTCGCTTGTTTTTGTTGATTTTTCAGACTAAAGCGCAGAGAAGCGGATGTGAGTCTTGAAAGGAGATATTTTTGTCTGGAAAAAAGTGGAAATAGCGGATGAATTTCCTTTAACGTGTGCGTGAAAACAGTGTTCGTTATTGCTGGTGCAGGGAAGAAGGAGTCTCTTCCTCCTCTTGAACTCCTTCACCACCTCCTCCTCCTCTTCTCCTCCCTGACATCAAACTTGTCCTGAAGAACCAGATGGTCGTTTGAGGAGGAGGCCGCGGTCAACAACCATGGAGGCGTCCGCCAACAACGGCTCCAGCTTCGGGATCGACTCGCTGCTCTCGCACAGGCCGGGCAGTCCGCTCTCTAAGGCGGACAGCGTGGTCGGGGAGTGCCGCTCTCCGCTGGAGTTCAGCCCCAGGTCGGACGTGGAGAGCGGCTGCTCGTCGCCGCCTTCACCGCGCAGGGAGTGCGTGGATGAGCTGCCGCAGAGACAGAGACACGGACACGGACACGGACTCGGTGGTGGCGTGGGTGTGGGTGTGCCACCGCACCTGCAGCAGCATCACGCGCACATGTCTGCGGGGTCTCATCAGCAGCAGCAGCAGCAGCAGCAGCAGCAGCAGCAGCAGCAGCAGCAGCGCAGCGTCACCTCGTCTTTCCTGATCAGAGACATCCTCGCGGACTGTAAACCTCTGGCCGCGTGCGCGCCTTATTCCAGTAACGGACAACCGACGCAGGAGGCGGGGAGACTGGCGGCGAAGATCGCGGAGGATTTTATGGAGAAAATCCACAGCAACTCTTCCTCAGATAGTGAATATAAAGGTAAAGAAGACACGCGTCTGTGTCACGCGGGAAAAATCGAAGTTATTTTAAACTTGAATTTATGTCAAAGTTTCTAAAATGTGACCTACTTTTTGTTCAGTTTTTATTTGTGGATCTTTAGTTGTATTTTATAATTCATTCAAATAAAAAAATGAGCCACACCTTATTTATTAAAGTAAAATAAAAGATTTTAAAACTTCACTGCTCCACGCCTTTTTAAATTAAAATAAAAAATCGGAGCTGCAGAGATTAGCAAAAGATAATAAATAAAACAATTCCCCGAAATTTTAACTGAATTGAATAATAGAAACGAAGAATTACTGATATATAAATGTTATTAAACCATAATTGATTAGCAGATATTAAATATGTGATATTTCAGCTCTTTTTGTAAGCATAAAAATAAATAATATTTCATAATTATTTCTGATACATTTTAAACAGAAAAGTGACACAAACAATTTCACCACATTGATTTTAAACAATAAAAAACGAAATAAATAAATGGACACTGAAGTCAGAGGCCGCCGGGTGTCGTATCACTTCAATCAAAGCACGATCACATCAGTGACATCTATATGTTTTTATATCATGAAACATGATGCTACATTTATGGGCAGTTATAGGTTTTTTTTAAATAACAAAACAGTTTTATTCAAATACTTTTGACGTTTTGAAAGATGAAACATTTTCAATTATGTCAGTTATAACACACACACACACACACAGTGTGTGAGTGAACACGGAAAATCATAAATGCTGCAAATAAAACATAAAATAACTTTTCATCTGTTATAAAATCACGTTATTATTTCTAGGTGTTTTTTTAGATATTTGCTGCATTTACTCAGAACTCAGAAAAAGACAGAATGATGTTCATGAACAGCAATAACATTTGTGAGTGTATACTTTTACTATTTTATATAGTTTTTATTAATCTTATTTTCTTTATTATCATTCTAATCATAATAATAATGATAATAATCAATAACCGTCGTTAAGCTGAGAAACAGTGAGATTATTATTTTATGAGCCTGTTTTCGTTTTCATCCTCTACTATTATTATTATTTTATGATTATTGTTCTTTATTTTTAGTCTTCTTATTTCACTACAGTGACATTGTAATTCCGTTATTCGTTCATAATAATTAAGATTTGTATTATTATTGCTCTTATTATTTTTTATTTAACTTCTTTTTAAATAGCTTTTCTCGTCCAAAAAAAAAAAATAAATCCCGCGTGTGTTCTCGTGTGTGTGGTAGACTGATTGTTGGTTGATTGATTGACGGTTGTATTGATTGATTGGCGGGAGCCTCGGGCTCGGCGGCGGCTCTGATATTTCGCGCTGCTGTGATGTCTCGTGTCATTTGTCTGCGGTGATAATCACATTTGTAGTCGCGGTCTCGCGCCTCTTGGTTTCCACTCGCCTCCACGCGGCTGTGAAGTTTGTGCGGTCGCGGTTGAAAGACTCGTCCTTCCCTCGTGGCTCAATTAGGCGGATTATTGTTCTGCTGCTGTTCAGCTATTCACTTATAACAGGACCTTCATCCTCTCATTCATCCTCTCATCCTCCTCTTCATCCTGACATGAAAACACGCGGCGGCAGAACAAAGAGTGGCGGCGGAAAATATCACATTTGAAAAGAGTGAATATTGAAACAGCTTTTTATAATAATTTAAGACCAAGTCAAATAAGCTCGCGCAGTCACGTGACACCGGAGCTGAAAAACAACACAAGACTTTTACTAAATATTTCAACAAGAAATAAAAACCTCTTCATCATTTTCTCAACAATGACAGTAACTGAGGTCAAATGTAAACATTAAAAAAGGAATTTAGTGAAGCGTGAATCAAATCTGTGATAAAGACGTGATTTTTACACGTACATTTATTTTTTCCATCACTTCTCACACTGAACTCACACTAAATAATGACGTTTAATTTACATTTATTTATTTTTGTGTTGAGCTATAATGTTTATTTTTATCGCCTCTGAAATGTTTTTGTAAATGAATTCAAAATCAAACAAAGTTCATTAGAGTCTTAAGTCTCACTCTAACATATTTGTATTATTATTATTATTATTATTATTATTATTGTTGTGATTAATGACACTGATATTTGATGTGTTTTTAATTATTCTTGTATTTATTGTGTATTTATTGTGTGTGTGTGTGCGTGCAGTGAAGGAGGAGGGGGACAGAGAAATCTCCAGCAGCAGAGAAAGTCCTCAGGTTCGGCTGAAGAAGCCCAGAAAAGCGCGCACGGCCTTCACTGACCACCAGTTGGCGCAGCTGGAGCGAAGCTTCGAGCGGCAGAAGTATCTGAGTGTGCAGGACCGGATGGAGCTCGCGGCTTCTCTCAACCTGACCGACACTCAAGTCAAGACCTGGTACCAGAACCGCAGGTATTTAAAAATAAAACGTAAAATGATAATAATAATAATAATGATAATAATGATAACAATAAACCATAAAGACGCAGAGACTGGATCTGGTTCTGATTCTGGTCCTGAAGAGACTCTTGAAGGTCACATGAGTCACATTAAAACGATTAATCGTTTGATACTTAATGGGAAGTATAGATTTATTTATTCATGTATCTATTTTATTACAATTCACGTTAACACGAGTGAAAATAATCTGGATGTTTTTATTTTACAATAAAAACATTCAGTAAATATGAATTAAAGTTGACTTTAAAATGTCGGACATGACTTATTATTAAGTATCTAAGCATAGGAATTGTCCCTGTATTAATATTTATTCCTCAAACTGTGGTCTAAGGACAAATGATTGATTGGCAGCTGATTCATTGATTTGATTTGTCACTGCTGTAAAATCCCACGAGACCAAACCTGGATTTAACGTTTCAGAAAATATTCAAACGCAAACATAGAAAACACACGAAGCTTCAACATGAATCTCATTTTAAATCAAACAAATGAAATCACAGCTGACTCACAGGTGAGAAAAGTTTGTCTGATTTTCAGCAGATTCATGTTTACACTGGATCACATGAATCCACTTTAAAAGCCTGGTGTCAGAGTCTTCAGTGTAAATAAATAAGAAGGTGTGGAGCAGTGCAGAGAAACACACTCACATTCACCTTCCGCACATAAATAAATATAAAAACAACACTTTGGAGGATGCATTATGCAGCGTTGCATGTGTGCAAATCAATAATTCACAACAAACCACTATATATCTACTCAATTATCTTTGTGATGAATTATTCACCTGAGAGGACGAGGCACAGTTAAACAGCAGCTGTGGACAAAACAAGAAAAGAAAAAGAGTTTTTATTTATTAGAGCTGCAACAACTCATCCATTATTAATCTATCCATTCATTCATTCATTCATTGTCAACTTTTTCAAAAATCACGTAATCATTGAATAAATCAAGTTTCTCTAATGTTTCAGTCTCTTAAATGTGAAGAGTTTCTGTTTTCTTTCCCCTCATATAACAAAGAAATGATTTAAATTGACTAATGAATATTTCCAAGTTTGATCAACTAATCGATGAATCAACAAATCAATCAATTATGAAAAGATTTTTTTTCCAGTCATAATTTTAATTTTCTTGTTTGTAAAAAATGAGACTCTCTGTTATTAGTAATTAGTATTAGTATTAGTGATGAATAATTAAAGGAGTATTTGGTGTTTTTTTTCCCCCATCAGGACTAAGTGGAAGAGGCAGACCGCGGTGGGACTAGAACTTCTGGCGGAAGCAGGGAATTACTCCGCGCTGCAGCGGATGTTCCCCTCCCCGTACTTCTACCCGCAGAGCCTGGTGTCGAACCTGGACCCCGGAGCGGCCCTCTACCTGTACCGGGGCCCCACTGCTCCCCCGCCGGGCCTGCAGAGGCCGCTGGTGCCGCGGATCCTGCTGCACGGGGTCCAGGGAGGCAGCGAACCGCCGCCGCCGCCTCCGCCGCTGCCGCCCATGTCCGGTGTCCTGTCCCGGTCCACGCAGCAGCGGTGAACCCTCTCCCCCAGCTCCTCCCCCCTTATCCTCCCCCTCCTCTCCCGTCTGAGACTCACGAGAAGAAAGGAAAGCGGGACAAACTTAAAGTGATTTAAATCAAAACAAGGACGTTTTTTTAACGGAGGACGAGAAAAAAAACGAGACTCAAACTGAAGATTTACTATTTCTGTTTTTATTTATAATAACTTTATTTATTTTTCATCCTGAAAAAGTAAAAAAAGTATCTAAGTTATGTTATTTATTTGATCCCAGTTTCAGTATTGACAGACTGTTTTCATTATCATTATTATTATTATTATTATTATAATATGTATTTGAATAAGCTGAAGTCACATGACCCAAAGGAACAAGAATAATAATAATAATAATGATGATGATAATGATAATAATTGTATTTTCTCTCCATGTGATGAGCAGTGGTTTAAAAAACAAACAGACTGTAAATAAGAATATTTTGCATTTTATTGGAAAGACAACTTTTAAAGAGTCTTTTTCAGAGCAATCTGATCCAGTGAAGACGAGGACAATTCAAACGCTGTCAGAGAAATCAGTTTTAAAATATTTAAAAATCATCTTCTTCTTGTTCTTAGTTGAGGTTTTAGAGTAAAAATGTCCAGGTGTTTATTAAAAAGCAGATTTTTTTTTTTACCTGCAGAAGAAGAAAAAACACCTGAGTGATGTTTGAGTCTTTCTTTTTTAAACTGGAGTCCAGGTGAAGCTGCCTGTCCATGTGGTGAATTATTCTGTTTTTATTATTCTTATTATTTCATAAAAAAAACCTCTCAACTGTTAATAATCTCCTTTGGTGAAAGTGTATATTACAGATATCAAACTTGTGGAGTGGTTCTCGTATATATTTGCTGGATCTCTGTTTATTTTATTGCTTTTTTATTTCATTTATTTGTTTTTTTCCTCGGTAACTTTCCCTGAAAACTCCCTGAAACGTTTTTTTGTGAAGTTTTTTGGTGAAGTTTCACAGCAAAAAGGTTTGGACAGAAAAAGGGGGAGGGATTTGATGTAAAAGAGAATTACTTTTATAAATGTGGAAATAAAAAGTCTTTCATTTTAACATACGAGTGCATGAGTGAGACCGAAGAACAGGAATTATCCACAGAGTCAGTTAAGTTTAAAGCTGCAGTGTTTTTAAAAAAAAAATATAAAATCACAAAGAAAAAAAAGAGGGAAACTATAACAAAATGTCCGTTTTTGATTCATGTGCAGATTATTTTAATGATTAATCACAGAAAATGGTGAAAAATGGACAAAGACAAAAAAAGGCAAAAATCAATGGTCGGATTATGAATGGATTAATCGTGAATTTCTGATTTAAAATGAGAAATAGTTGAACAGTACAGTGCCAAATAAAATCAAAATAGACCACGTTTCTCTTGTCACGTGACGTCACACGTGAAAAATCTTTAATGAAACAGTAGAGAATATGAACGTGTGAACGTGTGAACGTGTGAGCGTCTCCTGCTCTGTTTGCTTTAACATGGTTGATTTAATTTGTTTAATGTTGACGTTTAGAGAGTTGAAGTTTAATAAGTGAGAGGAGAAATTCAACATCACTTTTTTTTATTTTAACCTTTTCCACAAAAAAGAGCAAAGACTGTAATTTTAAAAATATTTTAATTAGAAAAAAGAGGTTTTATAGGAACATGTTTGACTTTAAATGGATTCCTCACTGCTTCACAAACACTGGGTCAAAGCCCACAGATGGGTCACGGCAGATTATTTTTGGGTCCACAATTGTTTTTTTCGCAGAACTTTAACATTTATAGATCAGACTTTATTATTAATTTACCAAAAAGCTAATGGAAATTATTCATTTGCCAATTCTAAATATCAGGATTTACAGATATGGCTTTAAATGAGTCAAAAATAATAATAGTGATGAAAGTAAAGTTCACCGGATTTATTTGAAGAAGATAATAATACTTGTATTGAGCGGTGACGAAAGTCGCAGACCCCTGGTGGGCTGTGATGGGACTGCAGGTTGTCACTTTTGTAATGAAGTCATTAATTTACCATCAAATAAACTTTGTCATTGTCAAAATGTAACAACTTCACAAGATTAAATCAGTTCAACTAAATCATGACAAACGTCAATAACACTTAAGATAATTATCATGGACTTTAAAATGCATTTATTTAATTTACTTAAATAACACATTTTACAGAACGGTCACTAGTCATCGTCACAACTAAAAATATAAACCAGCTCATGACTTAACTTAAGGTCAGTTGTCTTAAGGGGAAACTTAAATATTTTTATTTAAAGGTAAAGTTAGTGATGAAAATCCTTAACATTGTTTTTTAGTCGTAGTTCTGTAAAGCGACTTAAGTCTAATTCATCACTAAACACTGACCTGTAACTTATTAAGTTTATTATGTTAAAATAGCTTGATCATTTTTTTTCACTACAGTAGATTTCATTTTACACTTGTTGATGAACAGAGGCCTGATTTTAAATCCTAATCACCATTTTTTGTCCTGTTTGAGACAAAAATAAGACACAATTTAAGTTTGTGGTAAATTATCTATAGTCTATCAATAATCATAATTATGATGATATTTAGATGAAAATGAAGATGTCAGTGTGTGTGTCGAAAAAGATCAAAGATCAATTCCAGTTAATAGTGTTGAAGAAACAGCACACACACACACACACACACAGCTGTCTCACTGAGGACTTTAACCATCACAACTAAATATCCAACCCTAACCCTTAACCTAAAGCCCTTAAAAAAGGCCTTTAACGCTGTGATCAGCAGACAAATGTCCTCACACACACACACACGAACAGCAGCGACTCCGCGTCGTTTCATAAACAATGACAGCAGATGAAATATTAATGTGATGAGCAGCAAATGTTTAAGTGCTTTAAATGATCCCGTTTGGAAATTGATTGTTTCCCTGCTCCCGTGTGTGTGTGTGTGTGCGTGCGTGTGTGTGTGTGCGTGCGTGCGTGCGTGCGTGCGTGGATGGTCGCTCCGGTGCCAAACGGCTCCAACAGCTGGTGACCGGGCTGAGAGTGACTGAAGGCCGGGGATCAGGGTGAGACAGCTGGTCAGCGGTGTGTGTGTGTGTGTGTGTGTGTGTGTCCCACCTCTCCTCTCTCTCTCCACAGTCACAGTGATGGTGTGCGTCGCGTCGGGGGCGTGGGGGCGCGGTCACGCGGGTCCAGTCTGACGGACACGACTTTGGCGTGTAGGATGTTAACGATTAGACAAAAGACTTTAATAGGTTTTAATTGAAAGTCGATAATGGGGGGTTTGATCGCCAGCTCCCCCTGCTGTCGCCCGCGCATGGCACCTGTTATTGCGTGGGGGCCTCCCTCAACGCCGCGTGACGGATCAGAGTGACAGTGACGGGGGCCTGGAAGTGGAACTGTCGCGTTTACCACGCGGAAAATCGCATTAGGAAGAGAAAGAGAGAGAAAGTGACGTAAATAACACGTGCTCAAAAGATCATTAGAGTCTCATCACGAGGATCCGTGACCGATCCACGTAACGACGAGGCTTTTCCCGTGGAAACAAGGGCGATCGTGTGTGTGTGAGTCTTGTTTGCATGTGAAAAGGCTGCTGGGTAAATAAATCCCCCGGCTCTCCGCGCGGATTGTCCCCGGCTCAGGGTTAATGAAGTGCGGCTGGAGTCTCGTTGAGCTCCCGACAGACAAAAAAAAAAAAAGAAATGCAGAATAAAAGCTGAGACTCTGAGGATCAGTGACTCTTAATCCCACACACACACACACACACACACACACAGCCACAACAACGATCATTATTATTGTTATTATTTAAAGAAAATAAAGATTTTTTAGTTGTTGATGAAATTAAAAGAAAATCTGCAGCTTCATATTTTATTTTTCCTCTCAATGAACCAAATCTGCAGCTTCACGCAGGAACATTATTTTATTATTATTTATTATTTTGTTTAACCGGATCCTTAGGGAGGAAGATGAAAAATAGATCAATTAAAAGAAGAAGACGCCTGGCCTATATTTTTACTCTCACTCTGCAACAAAAACACAACAATAAACAGAAAAAGAAGTTTGGTGAATGAAGCGATTCTATTATCATCTACTGAACGAGTGATTCCCTCATTTCTGCAGCTTCTCCGTGGATTGTGTCACGTTTTTACCCTCGAGTTTAAACGAAAGGACAATTTTAGATTTGACTCTAAAACACACGAGATCATTTCTGCTTCTGCTCTTACAAACCACCATGTTTCAGTGTATGAGGTAAAAAGCAGCGGAGCGAATCCAAGTATATGTTTGTAAAATAAGTTAAAAGAGAATGTTATCAAATGATTTTATTATTAAAAGTAAAATACAAGGAAGTATATAAACCATAGATGAAACTGATATAAAAGTCATTAATAAACACAATATAGGCCCATGTTTGTGTCTTTGGGGAAAATGACGGCTTCGGTTTAGATGTAAATAAAGACCAGAGTTGGATAAAGTGAGAGAAAAAGCAGCAGATGGAAATAAAATGAAAGAAACGGAAAGAAACAAAATAAAGCAAGTTTCTCCTTCATGTTCAAACTTTAGCGTCTTCACCGCAGGATTAAGATTAAAATGAATCTGACTCAGCAACGAGAGAGAGAGAGAGAGAAGACATGATGAGGAGGGAGAGGGAGAGAGAGAGAGAGAAGACATGATGGAACATGAGGGAGGGAGGGAGAGAGAGAGAGAGAGAGAGAGAGAGAGAAGACATGATGGAGCATGAGGGAGGGAGGGAGAGGAGAGAGAGAGAGAGAGAAGACATGATGGAGGGAGAGAGAGAGAGAGAGAGAGAGAGAGAGAGAGAGAAGACATGATGGAGCATGAGGGAGGGAGGGAGAGAGAGAGAGAGAAGACATGATGGAACATGAGGGAGGGAGGGAGGGAGAGAGAGAGAGAGAGAGAAGACATGATGGAGGGAGAGAGAGAGAGAGAGAGAGAGAGAGAGAGAGAGAGAGAAGACATGATGGAGGGAGAGAGAGAGAGAGAGAGAGAGAGAGAGAGAGAGAGAGAGAGAGAGAGAAGACATGATGGAGCATGAGGGAGGGAGGGAGGGAGAGTGAGAGCTGCAGTTTAACAGAGCTCCTCCTTTGCCTGGAGGTACAAGGGACAGAGAGGAGGAATGAAAGCCTCTCTGAGTGGAGAGGGGGGAGAAAGGGAGAAAAGAGAGAGAGAAAGAGAGAGAGAGAGAGGGAGAGAGGGAGAGAGGGAGAGAGGGAGAGAGAGGGGAGATCACCCCACTAATCATTCCCCAATATGACGGTGGAGAACTACAAACTTGGGTCAGGGTCGCGGGAATTGAGAGTCCAATCTCTGCAAATAATGAAAGCTTTCCTCCCGGATCAGAGGGAGGGTTAGTGAAGGAGACAGAGGAGGAGAGGAGATGAAGAGGAGAGGAAGGGAGGAGGAAAAGGAGAGAAAGGAAGAGGAGAGGACTTAGGGATTAGCGATGAGCACGAGTATTAGATAATTTGCTTGATTATAAAAAGTCAGTTACTGTGTCTATTCAAATTATATTACAAAGATTTAACTAATAAAAACAAAACTTTTATCAATGACTGAACATATTTATATAAACAAATATTTTTACCTCATGTGTCATAAATGTGTTATATGTGATAGAATATACGAGGTTTCTTGAATGCATCTCAAAGCTGCAGTCACAGACCAAACACAAATATTTCACTTTTGTGAACATTATTCACCGCTGTTGCCAGAGCAGCAGGAATTCTGGGATGTCAGGAAGTATTTCTGGCAACAAGGCAAACGTGCATTTCTACTCCAATGACGACCTTCCATCTGTTGCATAGTAACAAGTACTTAGTGAGTGAAATTCATGTGTGTTTGCAGATGAACTTTACGAGGTTTCTTGAATGCATCATGAAGCTTTAACTTTAATATTCAAAAAAGCATGTCCATCCCTGAGATTAGCACATATGTATATATATATATATACATACATATTTATAAACTGTAAATGTGATATGTATTGTTAATTGTTTTATTAATTTCTGTAATTTAAATTTTTTGTAAGGTGACCTTGAAAGTCCTGAAAGGTGCCTTTAAATAAAATGCATTATTATAATTATTATCATTATCATTATTAATATGTATATATATATATATATATATATATATACACTGTAATAGACCATTTTCGCAGCAGATATTTGTCCACAAACTCTAATATTAACATTAATTATGTTTCCACTGCAGGTTAAAGAGAGTCAGGGACGCGCTGTTTCTCAAGTGTAAAACTGAATATGTGGAAAATACTGGTTATTCTAAAACTGCGTACATGTTACACGTTTCCTGTATTTTCGGAGTGTTTTAGAATAAAGTGAATAAAAAACAATAATACAGTTTGGTTATGATAGCCTGAATGCCTAAACAAGTCATGTAAATACTTAAATGACGGTGTCATCAGCAAACATGTGGGTGGAGTAAATAACAAAGGGCCCAACATCGATCCTTGTGGAACACCTGTGAGAAATTCATTCTGCTGATTAACACCTGGAGCTTTGATAACTGACTCCAGATCATCACCAAAATCTAATTCATTCCTTAACGCACCTGAAACAAATTCATATCAGGGCACCAGACCAGACCTGATCCAGGTTCCGGTGCTGCATGTTTTCTCCTCATTTCTCCTTCATCCCACACTGTCCTGTCCAATAAAGACAAAGACGCCTTCAAAACTCAAAACAAATAAAGTAAAAAACAACTTGACAAATAAAACTCAAATCTTGACTTGGCCCTTGAAGCCGTTTGTGTCGCTCACAGCAGGAGGTCGGTGTAATCCACATCACTGACACACACACACACACACACACACATTATTCAATCAATATCTGGTTGTGTAACGACGGGATTCACCTCATGTTCTCTGTGTCGCTCTCACACTCACACTCACACACAGACACACACACACACACACACACACACACACACACACACACACCCCGAGGCCCTGACCTCCAGCAGTGAACCGGCTCTGTAAACTCCTCAGGGACGAGACGACGACATGAAGCCATGAGTAAACTGTGACACTGATCCTCGAGGACGAGCGGCCATGATGTGTGTGTGTGTGTGTGTGAGAGAAACAAATAAAGGTTACATTTACGACGTTTGTCATCTTATATCTTGTCCTCTCTCCAGCACAGTTCCAGCTCCTCTGAAACCAATACATTTAAAACTAAAACCTCAAGGTTTTCCTCGAGAGCTGTGACATCATCAGTGGGTGTGTCACTAAGACAATAACTCACTTTTTTAAAGTCATGTAAACACGTGAGTCTGACTGAATAGCCTTAGTCAGACTAACGTGATTCATAGTCTGATTTCTCCTGCATGTAAACACTTGATCAGACTGGAGTCAGACTTGTCCAAAATGTCCTCCCCAGTCTTTGACCCTGAAGTAGAAGGAGACGACGTCATCAACCACATGAGACATGTCCATGTAATCTGTCATTAACACATTAACACACAGCACCGTCCATCTCACTGTCCACTGTGTCTTTCTGTCACGTAAACTCATTGAAAACACACCAGCTTCCAGAGAGACACAGTCACACGTAAACTCAGACTCTAAAGTCGTCTGTCTCAGGTTAGAAACGGGTTTAGGTGAATACTCAGAGACGTTCCGTCCACACGGAGACAGAGTTCTAGGACCTGGAGACAGAATACGATACTTTAGGACAACGATAACGTCACACTCCCAGCTCTGTTTTACCAAATAGTTTTTTTATACAAGGTTACATAAACACAGGATACGTAAATCACACCGACCACTTAAAAATTTAAAAATGTTATTCCTGATTTCCATCCTGAGTTTGAGTCAGCATCAGCATCAGCATCTGCATCAGCATCAGCATCAGGTGTTTGGTGAATGTATTCTATACATTCTGTATGTAGTTTAACACATGCAGACATTCACTATTTATAAAGTAATGGGGGTGGAGTGGCTCAGTGGTTAAGACCCTACCTTGTGTACCAAAGACGTCATGGTCGCAAGTGATAAAAGCGTCTGCTAAATGACATGTAATGTAATGTAATGGCGGCTGATACTCGTGTCTGAGATCTGCTCTCATTTGACAGTGCAGGTAAATTAAGAGGGAGCAGGCAGATTGTGGGACAGAGCAGCAGCAGCAGCAGCAGCAGCAGCAGCAGCAGCAGCAGCAGCAGCAGCAGCAGCAGGACCCCGGGGTCACACTCACCTCCTCAACATAAAGGGAGGAGAGAGAACATCTATAAATGATGAGCAGAGGAAGAAACATGTATTTTTAACATTTCTTCTTCTTGTGTGTGTGTGTGTGTGCAGTGGTCAGTGCTCTTCATGTCAGGGTCAAAGGTCACACAGCAGCGTCAGTGCTGGAGGTCTGTGACGACGTCAATGTTTAAAAACCAGCCGACGTTGATTTATGACGCAGATCTTTTTTGGACCAGAGTTTTTCCTCCGTCTGATAAGAGATGTCATTAAAATGAGAAAAAAGGGACATTTAGAATAGATACAAATGTGCAAAGTTAACTATGCAATGAATCGCAAGTTTTATATTTTAATGGTTTAATGGTAAAATAATATTTAGTTTAAACCCTATTGTTCATTAATTATTCAAAGTCAAACTAACTTTAAACCTCATCTTCACCTTAAAGGTTCATTTATATTCTGAGCTGAACAAAGACAAACTGATGAACACATGAACTGATGTTATCATCTGCAGCTCAAGCTTAAACTCGTGAAGAGTTGGCTGTTTTTTTTTGTTGTTGTCAAATCTGTCCAAACTAATGAAAACAAACCACAGTCACTGCTGTGTGTGAGTGCACATGTGAGTACAGGTGAGAGCATGATGCATCACACACACACACACACACACACACAGGTGTCAGGTGTGTGTTGGTCTCGGGGCAGGAGACGCTGCAGAATCAGTCATGAGTGGACGGGTCGGGGACTTAAAGGGGGGCCAAAAAGCCCCTAATTGGACAGGTGAGACTGGTGTCTGTGAGGCTGACAATTTACCTCAGTGACCACTCCTTGACATGCCATTTGCCTCTGAGGACCCCCAGGGCCGGCCGAGCAGCTGCCCGACAGAGCCATAACTCCAGGCCAAGGCGAGGACCTCGGGCTAACAAGCCCGATAACGAAAGACTGGTGGAGCGAGCACAGGCAGCAGACAGCAGAGAGAGAGAGAGACAGCAGGGAGAGAGAGACAGCAGGGAGAGAGAGAGAAGCAGGAGGAGGAATAAAGTGAGAAGTCAAGGAGGAGACACAGATGTGTGGAGACACGCCGGGAAACAGGAGCAGGAGCTGGAGATCGTCTCACACTGAAGACACGGAAGACACGGAGACTTTAATGGTAAAAGAAGACGCGAGGTTGTTGTTGTTGTTTTTTCCCCGCGTTCACAAACGTGGTTTCATCATCACAGGAAAGCGACACAGATATATTTACATGGAGGAACGACGGCAGAGGGTGAGGAGGAAAGTTTGTCTGTGAGATCAGACGCACGGTTCACACACACACACACACACACACACGCATGCACACACACACGCACGCACGCACACACACACACACACACTCTCACACACCAGAGTGAAAAGCCTGTCCATGACGAGGTCACAGAACTGAGTATAAATGAAATAAAGAGATGAATCAGAGATGTCCTCTAACTCCGACGCTCCCGTCTTCACTTGACATTTTTGAACTGACCTGCAGCACTCGACAGGACAAGAAAACAAACTTCACCGGGTGACTGACACAAGGCTTACGCTACGCTGCGCGTCATAAACCCACCAGTACGCACGTGTCCCGAACTGTGACAGCGAACCGAACGGGACGGATTCTTTTAATGAACCGTTCCACTCCTAGTTTTAACCCAAACCCAGTTCTACCTCTAATCCTAAAAATAATACAAATACAGTTTAAACGATAGAAGACATTTCCAGGCCTGGAAAACTGTTTTTCTCATTCCAAACCTTTGTCCAGATACCACACGGTCACCTCCCTCTCTTACAGTCGTGTATAAAGTACCTTAAAGCGATACTTGAGTAAGTAAGTTCAGTATCTGAAGTTTTAGACATAAAAGTACTAAAAAAGATGAATTTTGTACTTATAGTACATAGTATAGTATTGAATAATGTATTCCCCTCCTCGCCTGAGGCGGCGCTGCATCAAGAACTTCTGAAGGAGAAGACGAGACTTCAGAGACGAACACTGAACAAGAACACTCACTCATCGACGTGACCTCGTGACGTGACTCCACCTCTGACCACAAGACTTCTGCTCCCGCTATCGTTCTCCACATGTACGTATGTTCTGGTGGTGATTACCCACAATGCACTGCGTTGTCGTCTGCTTCCTGCAGAAACATGAGACGCACCACAGTTCACTTCTGTGACGCTCAGCAGAGTTCACTCACACGTCCACAAACAAACCAGACTTTCAGAGCAAAGGATTAAGAAGGAGCTGCTGTGGATGGATGGATGAATGAATGAATGAATGCAGCCTTAATGTCAGGTGTAAAGGGGGACAAAGGGGGAGAACTATGTGCTTAAAAGTAAGTCATTCACACCCTGAACTCCACAGTGTAGAAAAGTCCTGGTGCTGTGGCTGCGCTAACAGATTTAGCATCAGTGACACTACACACACACACACACACACACATACACCTGTGCAGAGGAAACACAGGTTTGAAGTGTGTGTGTGTGTGTGTGTGTGTGTGTGTGTGTGTGTGTGTGTGAGTGCCAGGAGCAGCAGTTTAACCTCTTTAACGCGCCGGCGTCTGCTAACTGTACGCGTCGCTTCCTGTGGAACAGTCGTCTTCACAGAGTCGTCTTCACAGAGTCGTCTTCACAGAGACTCACAGGAGCATGATGGGAAGTGAGAGTTCCTGCTGCTGTTTCTACTGCTGCGTCAAACTCAACACAACAAACTGTCCCTGTCGCCACAGAAATCACGGTAATAACAAACAACAGCGGCACAGGTTGTGATGCGCGGAGCGGAGCCGCGATTCAAGTGCTTCACACGACAGATGTCTCAAGTTAGCCTGTTTATGGGAATCAACTTTTCCTGACTGTTTCCTCCTCAGAATATCAACATCCTGTCAAAGACAAACAGCAGCAGCAGGCAAACAAAATATCTCTAACATACTTGTAAACACTGACACCAGCACAGAGATCAACACTGCAGGAAGCTGCACTGTCACCGTCTATATCACACATAGAAATAACTGGGAGTCACAGTCATCACTCAGGTTTATCATTTTCAATCATCTGCATCAACAGACTTTGTTCACAAACACAAAACATTTCAACTTTATTGTCATAGTGCAGTTCATGTTTTGCGTATTTAATATTTTTTACTTCACAATTCTAGTCCATTAGAAGCAGATTAGAGACAGACCATAATTAATGAAGCTACGTTGTGTTTAAAAACTAAGAAGACGACTTTTATATGGACTTTATTTGAGGGTCTACAGAGGCCGCCCTCTTGTGCCTCCATGTTACCATAGCAACCAGAACAGACAAACCAGGCAAAGGTGGACGCTCGCTACGCAAATGAAGACGAAGCAAATCCTCTCTGACCTCTCTGACCTGCGGAGGCCACCGTAGTCACCTGACATGAGGAAAACAGAGGCAGAGCTCCCACCATTAGAGGGCACTAACTCTTACACACTGAAGCAGGTTTGTGTGAAAGATAAAAAACAAAAACCAGCAAAACAAACTCATGTGTGGAGAATCACCATCAGTGGATTAAAGGCACACGACAGATTAAATATCAGTGACAGACTATAATCTGTGTTTGTGCTGAGGTTTATTATATTTACTTTAGAGCTGCAACTAACCATTATTTTCATAATCGATTAATCTGTCGATTATTTTCTCGATGAATCATTTGGTCCATAAAATATCAGAAAACCTTAAAAAATGTTGATCGGTGTTCGTCAAACCTGGAAATGATGATGTCCTCAAATGTCTTGTTTTGTCCACAAACCAAAATGATTCACTTTTAATGATTTCTTTGTTATTCAGAGCAAATAAATGAAGAAAATACTCACATTTAAGAAGCTTAAACAATCAGAAATCTTGTTTTAATCATGAATAAAGCTCCAAACCATTCATCGATTTTCAAAATAGTTGTCGATTCATTTAGTAATCAATTAATAATCAATTCATCGATTAATTCTTTCAGCTCTACTTTACTTTTATTTCTCATATCAACAGTTTTATTTTCCAGTTCATTTAATTCAGTATATTCATCTCTATTATGGTGATTAGATGATTAAATTAGTAGAGAATTCTTTTTCTGTTGATTATATTTTTGGTTTAATTGATCAGTGTTTGTGAAACATGTCTAATGTCTTTGTCTTTGTCCACAAACCAAAGTGATTCAGTTTGATTTCTTTGTTTTATGGAGCCGAGAAGAAACCAGAAAATATTCACATTTAAAAAACTGATGGATCTATTTTTAAAATACTAGTGCTGTCAAACGATTCAAATATTTAATCACGATTAATTGGGAAGTGCGTGGACAAATGATCCAGGCTGCGTTGGATACAGAGAGCCCACTTGGAGAAGGAGAAGCGCACAGCGCTCGCCATCCACTCAAAACACAGGGAAGTGTGTGCAGCGTTGTTGTGTTTCCGGTCTAGCTAGATCTGGTGTAGTTTTTCTAACGTTACTAAAACAACAAAGTTTGCTCGGCCAAAAAGAACGCTCATCTCACGATAAAAACATTGACGTTGTTAAAATGGGTTTATGTTAATAACACGTTTAACTGACAGCACTAATAATAGTACAGTAATCAGCAGCAGCGACAGCGGCAGCGGCAGCAGCAGCAGCAGCAGCAGCAGCAGCAGAGGACCCTTGATCTTTACAGACCCACAGGTGCCACCACCACCACCACCATCATCATCCTCCACACAGACAAATAAAAACAGAAGAAGAAAACAAACGCAGCAGAGGCAGAGCTCATGAACATGCAGTGTGTTTGTATGTATGTATGTAAGTAAGTGTATGCATGCAGCCAGACAAACATGTCGTCCTGACACACACACACACACACACACACACACACACCTGTGACAGGCTGTACACAGATGAAAACAATGACAGTGTCAGCACACACTGAGCTGCCCAAACTCACATCCTGAGTCATAATCAACTCCAGGCACCGAGACGCCGCCGTCTCTCCTCCTCCTCCTCCTCCTCCTCCTCCTCCTCTGACAACGTGCACACTGCTCCTGACCTCCACCACGAGCAGGAGAAATAGAAAATGACACTAGCCGCGTGTATATTTCCATACTTTATATACTGCCTGTCATTGTTTTTATTATCCCAAATTCAAATATCCGTTCAAACTTTGGGGCAAAATTCAAATTCAAATCCAATAAACTTCACAGTATACATTCTAGAAGTGCATCACACTGTGTGTGTGTGAAGTAATTACAGCAGGGTCCAGCAGAGGGCGCTGTGAGTGCAGGTCAGCCTTGGGTCCACTTGGGATCCGTCAGACAAAATAAGACGATGACGACGCCGAAGTTGCCGTCTGATCCGCAGGCAGTTAAGGGGAAAGTTAAGGGAAACTTCAGTGAATCCACATTTCACTGCTTTTTCTGCATTTAGACCACATTGGACCAGGTCCAGTTCCAAAACCCGCGAGACTTAGACCTATCACACCTGGACTGGACTGACCCAGAGAGGCTGAGGATTCTTTAAAACACTGTTTCTGAAGCATTTTCACATATTTGTGATTTTTTTGTCCTTCAGTGTCTCAGACGACGTCGAGTGAGGTTTTAAACCACGACTGGACCACGATCACAGACCCTGACAACCACAGAGAGATGATGACGATGATGACGGAGGTGAAGAAGAAGACGTCTACACACACACACACACACACACCAACTGCTGCTTTTTATTTTAGACACTTTCATCACTTTTTAGATCGTTCACCTGAGCGTCTGCTCCAAGCTTTTAATTTTAAGCTACAAAGTTTACAGCGAGGGTGTCGCCTCAGCTGAAGGAGACGAGGAGGAGGAGGAGGAAGAGGAGAAAAAGGCAAAGAGTAACTTATTGTTTTTATATGAGATCTATTCCCCTGGTGTTCTGGTCAATAATGACTGGATATATCAGTGGCTGCCTCTGCTATTTGCACTGTTTTCCCGGTGTTTTCTCTGCCTGTGATTGAGCGGAGCGATTTCCACGGCGGTTGAGGACCAGCGAGGCTAACGTCTGTTTGATCAAAGTTTATGTGAAATTTCCCGGGGCCGCCCGGGGGAGCCGCTGTTTATGAACTGTAATAAAAAGAGTCATTTTGACGGCGTGACCCCGGTGCACAGGCGGGGAGGGTGGGAGGAGGAGGAAGGAGGAGGAGGTTCAGTTAGGTTTGTTTGCAGGGAGGTGACTTTCTCACACGCCTCAGAAACTGAAGATGGAGACGAACAGTCAAAATCTGCACCTGTAGATCAAGCTGATTTAATGTCAACACTTAGACATTAAATCTTCATCTTTCTACAAAATAGCCGTAACACAAATAATCTCTTTTAAAATGTTCAATATTTAATTTAATACTAAAAATATCAGAAATGATTATTACAACAAGATAAACGTGGATGTAAAACTGATCCGTTTCTCTGAGCTGATGTTATGTTAATTACTGTAATACACGTGTTTATTACATTTATCATTATATATTATTTATATTATTATATTATTATATTACAGAATGACATATTTTTGTTTGAGACAATTATAGTTTCTTTCCACACAAAAACAATAAAAAACTAAAAATAACTAACATTAATAAACATTTATAGAAAGAAACTAATGGACTCTAATTGCATTTTCTGTGTGCACCTGTATAGTACAAATGTAAAGTCAAGTTGTTCATGTAAAAGTTAAGAGCATCTATAAATGAATACACCTGCGTATAAATATGACTCAAACAATCATGTGAAAATGAAGAGTTTTTAGACGCAAAGATTTCTGATAATATTTCATATATTATATATTTTTTTAGACAATTATTTAATTTATATACTACAAATATCAGAAATGTGATTAAACACAGCAAAGACATCTATAATAATCAGTGCATTCAAAGACTGATATACGATCAAATTCTGCCGCAACACAAATAACTTCAGGCTCAAAATGAGATTCTGATACTGATGAAAATCCCGGGAAAGAGTCACTGTTACACAGATGGAGATTAAACTCTTTAAAAGGCTTCGTAATTTACAAGATTGTAAAATGACTGACATCAGTATCACACTTGAAAAAGCTGATATTGTGCCACGTCTTCTTGAAACTGAAGAACAGTCTTTTTTTTAAATCAATATTTAATTTAACACTATAAATATCATAAATGTGACTAAATGCCTGTAATATCAGTAACAGCTGCTGCCTTTAAACCCAGGAAAAGACATCGCACATGTCATATTATCATTAGATCCAAAAATCTATGTCTCATAATGTCACGGTATTGATAAAGTGACGAGCTGTGGACCATGTGAGTCAGAGAGGGAGAGAGGGAGAGAGAGAGAGAGAGAGGGGGGAGTAAGAGGGGGATTAAACCCCCGTGTCTTCTAGCTGCGAGCCAACAGCTCTTAATGAAACACTTTGGTTCAGTTTCTGATTCATCTCACACAGCGTGATCAGCTTTGTCCCCCAGTTCATCCTCTCATCTGACTTTAATGCATCACAAATGAGACGTTAGACCACAGGACAAAGACGCAGGTGAAGACATGAGACTGGCGTGGCCGCGCTGCAGTGGACAAACCTTTGAGAACACTGTGTCACTCATGACTGGTCTCCAGGCCGAGGACGTGGACAGAAACTAAACTAAATAAATGACATCAGCACCTCGTTAAAGGCTCATTTCTTATTTTTTTCCTCCTCCTTTTACAGCAATAATCTTGTTTTCTTTACTTTAATTTAATTTAATTTAATTTAATTTAATAAAAAGAAACAAAAAGTCAAGTAAGAAATTGATTATAAAAACATCTAAACTGATTGATCAATGCCTCCTTTAATCCTTAAAGGGGTAGTTCAGGTTTTTTGAAGAGTAAAAGTATGGAAATAAACAGACTGTGACACAGACTTTTCCTTGGAAACTGAAGTCTGTAAACCACTCACTCTCCCACACCAAACCCCAGAGAGAAAACCAGTGATTTTAGCTGCGGAGACACAGGAGCTGCTGGTCCTCTGCTGCCTCGTGTGGTCACTTTGTGTTACTGAGGTCAATCTGAACAAAGGATTTTTAAATGCTGAAGTGACAAAATAAGACATTTGAACTTAGTGATGGAGGCAGCAATGGATCAACCACTCCTGTGTGTGTGTGTGTGATGTTAAAATCACTGCTTTTCTCTGTGGACTTTGGTGTGGGAGAGTGAGTGGTTTACAAACTTCAGTTTGCTGTTGTAAAAGTCTGTGTCACAGTGAGATAAAGACGTGAACACGTGACGTAGACGTCCACATTCACTGGTTTACACCGGACCTCCATGAGGGAGAGAGAGTGTTCGTCAACGTCTGCACTTCACCTGAACTGGAAAACCTGAACTATCCCTTTACGCTGTTGTTCAGTGGTTGAATTGAAACATATTTAGTAGCAGCAGCAGCGGCGGTGGCAGCAGCAGCAGCAGCGGCAGCAGCAGCAGCGGCAGCGGCAGCAGCAGCAGCGGCAGCGGCAGCAGCAGCTGTAATGAAAGACTAACAGTGTCACTCTGCTCTGCTTCTCTAAATAAACCTGCTCGGGTCAGTGAAACTGCAGAGGAGAAGTGGCAGCGAGATCCAGGGGAAGCTTTGCTGCGACAACACTCCTGTCTCCTTCCTGTCTGAGATTTATCACAGCTTTCACAAAAATCAATGCAGCAAGATCACAGCAAACACCAGAGGCCCATCAGCGGTAATAGCCATCTCTGCACGAGGAGACGAGGAGAAAGAAAGAAGAGGCACAGACACGTCTGTCTGTCTGTCAGAGGAAACACAGCAGACAATTAGTCCAGACGAACAACAGCACGCAGTGTTTAAAGGTGTAAACACACACACACACACATACATTTATACTGTATTTATATAGAAAGAGATGCTGAATATTGTTTATATGTCACACACACACACACGATTAAAAATGTTCTGTAGTGTTAAAACCAAAACTATCACAGTCCAAATCCATCACAAAGCTCACCTATGGGTCTGTGGCTGCATCACACACGCACACGCACGCACACGCACACGCGCGCACACACACACACACACACACACACACACACACACACACACACAGAGGATTATTGAAGTGGTATCAAACAGGAATAATAAAGCAGGTTCTTAAGATTTTAATAAGAATAAAATGAAACAGTAACCACCGAGGGGCCGGCAGGGTTAATCCCTTCTATATTACTGAAAATAAAACAGGGATAAAAACAGACAGGAGGACAGAGAGAGAGGGGGAGAGGGAGGGAGGCAGGGAGGGGAGAGAGAGAGGAGGAGGAGGAGGAGGAGGCGGCTATGGAGATGAAACATAAGAAGAGTGGTCAAAGTATCAAAAACTAAAGCCAGTTAAAAAGGGATTGAAATTAACAAGCGGGTTTAAAATAACACAAGTGGCCTTATAATTATATTTTATCCTCTCTGACACACACACACACACACACATACACACACACACACACACACACACACACACACACACACACACTGACACTGTTTGACTGTGTTTAGACTCGACGAAGCCCGGTTCAGTCCCCGTGTGCGTTCAGACACGCGTGTCACTCCGGCAGCATATTTGCGGTGCCGGCGGCGGCAGATGGTACGAGACAGTTGGCAGGAGCGAGTGAGCGTGAATATCTGTTCACTAATAACCCTTTAATTACTTCAGATGGGCGACGGGATCAAACACGCACACCCACTCAGGAATTGGCCTTAAATGAGACTGGACTGAAAATCTAGGTTAACTCTCCTCGCCGAGACCTTCTCCTCTGTGAGAATGGCTGATGAGAAGAAACGCCTTATAGACAGACAATAGAGACACTTTTAATATTCTCTTTCTACACTTAGAGCCATTTATACATAATCAAACAGCACATGCTTTAATATAAATGGAAGAGCAGGGAAGAAGAGCTGCTGCGTGTGATTATTTTCATGAGTTTACTGGAAAAATCATTTTATCTATAAAACATCGGCAAATGGTAATCACACACACACACACACACACACACACACACACACACACACACACTCACACGCACACACACACTCCCCGAGGTCACGTCTTTAAATCTTTTCAAAACTAAAACTCGCTCATGTTCAATTTACAATGAAGGAAAAGCAGCAAATCCTCACGTTTGAGAAGCTACAAAAAACATGATTTTACTTGATGAATGAATCCAAAAGGAATTATTATGATTATTAAAACAATAGATTAATCCACTGACAGTTTCTCAAAGTTACATCTTCTGAAACAAACTGAAGAAAAACTAAATGATAGATTTTCTAATTATATTTATCCTTATTTCACATTTATTTGTACTATAATCTCATTCAGACACAGACCTGCTGTCAGTCAACTCTTTAAACTACTTACATCGCAAAATCAAATTAAAACACTGGATCTTTGAAACAAACATTTCTGTGTGTTTGTTTGTTGTTGTTGTTGTTGTTGTTAAACCTCCAAACACTCATTAACGTGAGGTGAACTCTTTATTATCCCAGGTGTTTAATGTGATGGAAAAGTCTTTTTGATCATGTGATGATTTTTTTTCATTTACTCTGATTCATCTGTGACTTCCTGTCCGAGGTTATAACATGCATATACGAGCTAATCCGAGCTACGGGAGCTAGCGGCCAGCTCGCATGCCTGTTGTTGTGTTTGTGGTCTGACTAGATCCCCGTGTGTGTTGTAGCTTTTCTACAGCATGTGAAGAAAACGACAAAGTTTGCTCGGCCAAAGAGAACGTTAATCTCACGATAGAAAATAGACGCTATTAAAAAGGGTTTGTGTAGACGCGTTAATAACACGTTAATAACACGTTAATAACACGTTTAACTGGCAACACTAATATATACTCAATTCCATTGTAAATCGCTTTGGATAAAAGTGTCTGCTGAATACTTAAAATGTAAAAAAATCGATTAATCATGTATTTGTTCAGAAAACGTGGAAATGACGATGTTCTCAGATGATTTCTTTGTTTTGAAAGCAGAAAAGATTCACATTTAAGAAGCGGAAAAATCACACAAAGCAGTTAACAGTTATTCATTCAGTCATCTGTGAACTAAACTCCGTGTGTTCAGTATCTTCCTCTTCATTTGTGGTAAAGTTGGAGTAAATGTCAGAATAACGTTAACCCTCTGCGTTTTGTTCCGCTGAACTCACCTCTCGGGCCAAATGTGTTACAAAGACGCCGTCGTCTCCTCCTCAGCCTCGCGCCTCCTTTTTCATTACGTGAACGCCGTTCGCCCGCCTGCCCTTTCCCCGCCGTGGATTCCTGGTGAAAGGACCTTTACTTTAGAAAAAAAAAAAAAAAAAAAAAAAAAACAGTGAGGAGGAGGAGAAGGAAAATAAATTGCTGTTGAAAAGGAGATAATACTCTGGGCATTGTGGGATTGTCTGGGACCGGGCAGATGTGTGGTGATGACCCCGACGCAGAGACCAACATGTATAAATTAATCTATAAATAGACTCATCTGGAGGAGAATTACCATGGGTGTGCTTGAGTGCAGAGCATGTGCTTAATATATGCATGTAGGTGTGTGTGTGTGTGTGTGTGTGTGTGTAGCCTCATGAGGTAAGCAGAGAGAGAAGCAACATCCATACAACTCAACTATGTTTTAGATAAAAACCAGGTGATAGGAGACTTGAGATTTGTCAGAATGACTGGATTAAATAAGAGACATAATCCCATTCTTCAGAGCAAATCTTATTTTTGAATGTGGAAGTAACTCAGGGTCCAACTTCCTGTTTGTTTGTTTCACGTATCGGCGATCGGAGCGAGTTGTCTGTCTGAAAACACTCTGTAACATCAGTGTGATGGACGGAGAAATCCCCTCTTTTATTTTACAATGCATCGCCATTCTCTCGTAACCCTCGCATGACAAGTATATGAGCGCAGAGCTCTATTTCTCTCCATTTCCAGTATCCATCCATCTTCTACCACTTTATCCTCCACATGAGGGTCACAGGGGGCGCTGTATCAACCTCAGCTGACAAAGGGCGAGAGGCGGAGTCACAGTCTGTAGTTTTCTAGTTTTCGACAGGACGGTCACACAAAAGTTCAATGATTACGTATCGATTATGAAAAGAATTAGAAACATTACATTCAAATATGTTTTAAACAATAAACTGGTGAAACGCCACATGACGTTTGCCACCTGTGTGAAATCTGACCGGCATAATCTGGATTAAAAAGTGAGGGAAGAAAAAGACGAAGAAGCTGAAGGAGTGAGCTGTGTGTGTGTGTGTGTGTGTGTCATGAACACGAGGACCAGTAATCTTCATTCAGTCCAAAACCTGGTCCTAGTCCTAAATTAAGGACTAATATTTGAACTGTGGTTATGTTAAGGTTAGTGTTAGTCATGACCTGGTTATGGTTAAGGTTAGTGATAAGGCTTTGTTTAGTCTGTTTAAATGAATAGGAGTCAATGCAGAGTCCTGTGTGTGTGTGTGTTCTTGATTGTGTATCTTTGTGAGGGCCAAAAAACCTGTAAACCATAGGGACTGAGGACATTCTGTCTGGTCCTGACAAATTTAAACAGGTTTCGGGAGTTAGGACCTGGTTTTAGGTTTAGGGTTAGAATTGGGTTTATGTTTGGATTAGGTTAAAGGTTGTGGTCATGATGGTGAAGCTTTAGGTACGGGGCTAGGGAATGTGTTATGTGTACGATAGGGCTGAACGATATATCGTTATCGTATCGATATCTAGATATGAACATTCAAGATATTCATATCGAAAAAGCAACGATATAAACAAAATAGATTTTCCCCCGCGCTCGCCCTGCATGTACAGCTCTGGCAGTCACAATAAACTTCATTTTTACGATTGCCCTTGAATGCACCACTACGGCCAGCCAACCACAAACCTTATTTCATGCTTGGAACGACAGCTGAAGCCAACCAATGACAAACATAGGAGGGCGGGAGGGAGACGGAGACTGAGACACGCACATACACACACACATACACAGCGGGAAAGAAAAGTGACAGAAGATAATGCGGCCGGTGGCGATTTTGTGCCAAAAACATAAATCATCCTCCATTATTTGGGCGTCTTTTGGATTTTAAAAGGATGATGTCCACCAGAGCGAGGTGTTGTGCAGGTCGTGCTTGGCGAAAATTGCAACGAACCAAGGTAGCACAACAAACATGTTTCACCACCTGAAACAACACCATCGCGTGCTGCACGAAGAGTGTATTACAATGAGAGAAACACCGGGGACTTCTCAGGTATCCCAAAAGAAGCCCAAGTTAAGTGTGTTTACTGATGCGTTCAGTAGTGTTACACCATATGAGTCGACGTCCACCAGACATAAAGGCGTTACAGACGCTATAACATGCCACATTGCAAAAGACATGGTACCCGTGTACACAGTCTCACAGTGAGTTCTCATCAATAAAACACTTTCCATGTGGAAAGTTTCCACAGTCTTTTGTATTATGATGTTTTTATTTTTCTGAAAAATGCTTGCTTTTCACCGAACCCGTAGTCATATCGTATCATATCGATATCGAGATATCTGGCATGAATATCGAGATATGAAATTTTGTCCATATCGTTCAGCCCTAGTGTACGAGTGTCCTCAGTAAGACTGCGGCGTGAGAATGTGTGTGTGTGAGACACAGGGCTCTGCAGAGACCTAAATCCAGCTCAAGTAGAAGGTAAACAGTGGTTTGAGTGTGCAGTTATTGTATTTTCTTGTGGTGGATCAGAGTAAAGACCCTCAGGTCTGAGCTGAACCGTCAGCGCTGCAGCCACAGCTCGGACCAAAAGCCCACAAGGAAATTAAAAGAGGATTAAGGCCGACTGACACTTTGTGGCTGATTACTCATTTATTGTTAGTGTGTGTGTGTGTGTGTGTGT
>NC_058040.1:2658438-2712762 GCF_019176455.1 Solea senegalensis
ACGCTCGTCACATATTTCAGTGAGAATGTTTGATCAGCAGGGGGCGACGCTGTGTCTCGTCAGTGAAATGGAAGCATGGCCTCACTCAGCTGTGGATGATGTGACCTCAGACAAGTGTTGACCCTGTGACCTCTCCAGTGTCATGACCTGTAATTACCTCTCACACACACCTGCGGTGCCTCTGTGATCTGTACATTGTAAAATGACTGTAAATTATTGTCCAAATGATAATAAAAGCACAACGGCAGAATTTGGCATTTGTTACTGATGAGTCTATACGTCGAGTATGTTCTGCTGCGTTTCACTTTCTATGCTTTTTATTCCTCTGGAGCACAGAGTTGCCTGAAGTGTATGGAATAATGTGTAAATTATGAATGTTACACATACACATTAATTGCTGTGCTTACTCCTAACAGTTGGCATAATTTGTATTTACACTTAAATTTACTGTTAAACTAATAAAAAAATCTTGAATTTTGCTTCAAATCCAGAGGCTATTACTCTTATTATTATTATTATTATTATTATTACGACATAGTCACAGACCGTTTACAGCTCACTTCCCCCCCGTGTGACTCGTTCTTCTGTCCTCTGCCACAGAGGAAGTCATGTCCTTGTGGACGGGCAACGATGTTGTGGACATGTTTGTTCGGTTTCATGAAACTTTATTGTCCAGTTTGTGGAGTATATTGTCTGAGGGCGCCACAGAAAACAATGTCTTATGATTACTTGTGAGTAATGGGCAATTAAATACAGTTGAACAGATAAGATCAGGAATTCAGAATTCAATGGAAACCGGGTGGTGAGTGGTTCTTTGTCTTCCAGCAGAGACACAAGAGGGACGACAAGGTTTGAGCCACGTAACAAAGGACCCACTTAATGATATCAACATCTGCATAACATAATCTGAGACAGACTTTATCAAAAGGAAACTGAACTTTGTAAAGCACTCACTCTCCCACACCTAAGTCCATAGAGGAAATCTGTGATTTTAGGCTGGTCTACTGCTGCCTCGTGTGGTCACTCTGTGTCGCTGAGGCCACTCTGAACAAAGGATTTCAAACACTGAAGTGACAAAATAAGACATTTTCCTGAAACCAGGGCCATTTCTCTCCCTCCTTCCCTCCCTCTGTTGTTGTTCCTGTGTGTGCACGCTCTTCTTTTTGTTTTTCCACATGAGGGCACTGATTACTCGGCTGTGGCCCAGCTTCCTGGAGCAGGAGTTGCACCCTGCGTTACTAATTGTGCTGATCGTGATGATAGTCGGCGCTCGGCGCTCCTGCACAGGTCGCTTAGCGCTCTGTCGAGCCAGGCTCTTGATTATGTTGACGTCACTTTCAGATTCTTGTTTGTTTCTTGTTTGTCCGTGTTTGTACCCTCAGGCTGGGTTGTACCTGCAGCTTTATGTGGAAGAAGGTTTTGAATAAAATGACGACCCAAAAAGACACATTAGTCTTCATAAACTTCATAATCTTTTTCAGCACATGGATGAGGTTTACTGTAGAGCTGCAACTAACGATTATTTTCATAATCGATTCATCTGTCAATTATTTCCTCGATTCATCGTTCAACGGTCTATAAAATATCTGAAAACCTTGAAAAATGTCGATCGGTGTTCGTCAGATCTGGTAATTATGATGTTCTCAAATGTCTCGTTTTATCCACAAACCAAAATGATTCACTTTTGATCAGTTCTTTGTTCCAGAGAAAAGAAATGAAAAAAATACTCACATTTAAGAAGCTTAAACTATCGGAAATCTTGTTTTAATCATGAAAAAAGCTTCGAACCGATTAATCGATTATCTAAATAAATGTAGATTGATTTAGTAATCGATTAATCAATTAATCAGCTCTAGTTTACTGTGATGCTAATTGTAATGACTTTACTACCCGTCAGTGCGACACATTGTGGTGATATGCAGTTACCACATATCACCACCAGGACACGCCAAAGCACCATTCTCATGCCTGATACCATTACTTTAAAAGATTCATTTAAATGTGAATAAAAATACACAACAATTTTTTTTTTTCAAATGTATGCAGATTACAACTGATTCTGAAAGAGAAGTTGCACTTCCTCAAACATGTGGTTATTACGGTAATTTCCAGCGAATCGGCGTCTTTGTCGCCAGAGAGGAGAGTTGGAAATACACCTGAACATCATTTTCAATTTTTTTGGCCTGTATTTGAACATTGAGATAAAAAACTCAAACAAATGTTACTTTAAATATGTTTTACACTGTTCAAATTCTAAATGTAACACACACAATCTGGTGTTCATGTTCAACTACAGTGGATTTTTTTTTTAATTGTTAATACACTATTTTAACATGCAGTAAATTGTAAATAACTGCTAGATATTGAAAGTTATTCTGGACAAATGGGCAAAAAGCACAGGACATTTTCTGGCCCTTTTATGGTTAAAACAAGCAAAAAAAAAAGCCCAGATGGACATTTTGAGGATTGTGCCAGCAGGACTGGTTTCATAGCAACCGTTTAACGTGATCACCAAAGAATGAACATAGATAACCAACGACAGTAAATGTTTTTATTAGGAAAAAAGTATCTATTCAAAAATGACACGAAGCTCAGAACACTGCAAATTCCATGCTTTGATCACAACCAGACTCAGAAAGCACACTCGTCTATGGTGTGAGAAACAACAACAATAACAACAACAACAACAACAACTACAGTATTTACAACAAAGCTGTGCAGATCCGTGCAACACAGTGACAACACAAGTGATTTCAGCCTCAAACTAACTAAACTGCTCCTCGTTATCAAACCCTGAATTTGTTCATTAGCTGCTCAAAATTTGGAACTGATGCATTAAAACATTTTTTTACTTAATAACAAGATATTGGAAGCACATCCTCGTGTCTTAGTTTCCCTGAGAGTCGTTTATTACAAAGTTTATTACAAAGAGAATTCAAAATCATTTTTGGTAAAACATTTAAAAAAAGACATGCTTATATATCAACATGTGACTGGATGAATGTGGAGAATGCAACGTGCTTATCATGTCTTCATATAAGCACCACTTCAGTGTCCCACACCGAAGCATGAACATGCCCTGTCAGACTTTAAAGGGACAGTTCAGGGTTCAGGTCTATGTAAGTCTTTGGTATCATAAGAATCATAAGAATTTACAGCTGCTGCACCAAGGTCCACGGAGAACATGAGCATTTTAACTGTGAAGGAAGACACAGTAGAAACAAAGAGAGAACTGTCCCTTTAACGGTGTCATAAAGTCCAAATCTTTGACTTTACACATAATGTTTCTTGTCAAAGTCTCCGTTGACTGTGATGGTCTTGGTGGGAGAGTATTTAATGGGGTACGAGCCTCGGACCACCTGAGAGAAGGAGCAGCACAGCAGGGTTCCGCCCAGCAGCAGCATCGCCGTGGCCGCCCAGCCCACGTAGATCGCGGCCCCGATCTCCCGCTTCTTGGACGGAGGCACCTGCGGGTCGTGGAAGTCCACGATGATGTTGTTGGCCATCCAGCAGAGCGGCACCAGCACGAACAGGCCGCTGATGATGTAGATGACCCCGCCGGCGTTCACCACGCGCGCCTTCACCGTCTCGTCCTTGATGCAGTTGGTGCACTGCGCGCCGGCCACGGTCACCGCGAGGCCGATGATGCTCAGCACCGCGGAGATGACGCTGAGCGCGCGCGCCGTCTGCAGGTCGCGCGTCAGTGCCAGCAGCGAGTCGTGGACCTTGCACTGCATCTGCCCGGTGCTCTGCACCACGCAGGACATCCACAGGCCGTCCCAGATGGTCTGCGCCACCACGATGTTGGATTCGATGAAGGCGGTCACCTTCCACATGGGCAGCCCGCAGGCCACCATCACCAGCAGGGAGCCCGCGACGCACAGCGCCAGGCCGAGACCCTCGAGACACGCAGCCAGCATCACTGTGCTGTGGATCCGCCTGATGGTCGTGAAGAGAGAGCTGAGGGAGCACGAGTGGGAGTGGATGTTCTCGCTTCTCTGTCTCTGCGCGGAGTGTGTGAGTGTCTGAGCTTTTCATTTATGTGACCAGTGAGTGACCACCACCACTGCTGCTGCTGCTGCTGCTGCTGCTCCTCCTCCTGCTGCTGCTGCTGCAGCAAAACCAAACACACAAACTTTGAACCAATCAGAAGCCCAAAGCATCTTCAGCTCAACCAATGAGTCTCGTTTGCGCGCGCGCGCCGTTTTAACATTTACTGGATATATATTATACAGATATCTGTCATTGAATTCTTCCTAGTCTTAAAGAACATATCAGATATCCACAATTACATTATTCCCAGGACAAATGACGTCACTTTTGCCATTCGTGTGTATTGGGCTTTCACTTTGAAATATCCACAGTTGAATTCTTCCTAGTCAAAATGAACATTGTGGATATTCACAATTAAAAACTATTACAGATAACCAGATTGTCATTATGACGATCCAAAAATACATGTCATTATGGATATCCACAGTTCATATTATGATTATGTAAAAATGTCATTATGGATATCCACAGTTCATATTATGGATTAAAATGTCATTATGGATATCCACAGTTCATATTATGACTAGTAAAAATGTCATTATATCCACAGTTCATATTATGATTATGTAAAATGTTATGGATATCCACAGTTCATATTATGACTAGTAAAAGAAACATTATGGATATCCACAGTTCATGACCCTATGATTAGTAAAATGTCATTATGGATATCCACAGTTCATATTATGATTAGTACAAAAGTCATGTTGTGGATATCCACCGTTCATATTATGATTAGTAAAAATGTCATTATGGATATCCACAGTTCATATTATGATGTAAAATGTCATTATGGATATCCACAGTTCATAATTATGACTAGTAAAAATGTCATTATGGATATCCACAGTTCATATATGATTAGTAAAAATGTCATTATGGATATCCACAGTTCATATTATGATTGTGAAATGTCATTATGGATATCCACAGTTCATTATGATTAGTAAAAATGTCATTATGGATATCCAGTTCATATATTATGATTAGTAAAATGTCATTATGGATCCACAGTTCATATTATGATTAGTAAAATGTCATTATGGATATCCACAGTTCATATTATGATTATGTAAAATGTCATTATGGATATCCACAGTTCATATTATGACTAGTAAAATGTCATTATGGATATCCACAGTTCATATTATGATTAGTAAAAATGTCATTATGGATATCCACAGTTCATATTATGATTAGTAAAAATGTCCATTATGGATATCCACAGTTCATATTATGATTAGTAAAATGTCATTATGGATATCCACAGTTCATATTATGATTAGTAAAAATGTCATTATGGATATCCACAGTTCATATTATGATTATGTAAAAATGTCATTATGGATATCCACAGTTCATATTATGACTAAAAATGTCATTATGGATATCCACAGTTCATATTATGATTATGTAAAATGTCATTATGGATATCCACAGTTCATATTATGATTATGTAAAAATGTCATTATGGATATCCACAGTTCATATTATGATTAGTAAAAATGTCATTATGGATATCCACAGTTCATATTATGATTGAAGTAAAATGTCATTATGGATATCCACAGTTCATATATGATTAGTAAAAATGTCATTATGGATATCCACAGTTCATATTATGACTAGTAAAATGTCATTATGGATATCCACAGCTCTATATTATGATTATGTGATTAGTAAAAATGTCATTATGGATATCCACAGTTCATATTATGATTAGTAAAATGTCATTATGGATATCCACAATTCATATTATGATTAGTAAAAATGTCATTATGGATATCCACAGTTCATATTATGATTAGTAAAAATGTCATTATGGATATCCACAGTTCATATTATGATTAGTAAAAACACACTGTATATCATTTAAGTGAAAACAAGTGAGAACAGCGCTAACTTTGGCTGAAATATAAAAGGTGTAAGTGGTGAATGAAGAGTCGTTTGGAGGCGTCTCTTCGGTTCTCGGCTCTTACCTCCAGTGACCTCCAGCATTATTTATGCGGTGAAACATCATTCACCACAGCTGCCTTTGTCATTCACACATTCATACAGCACATCTACGTGAATGGCATCCCATCTCTTTCACACCTGTGTACATGCTGCTGCCACAGTTGCACACTGAGCTGCTGCTGTAAATGTCAAACTGTCATTTCCGCTGGGAAAGTAGCTCACGTTTGATAAATCGTGGAACTCCAGTACACATGTGGCTATGAGTGTTTGATTAGCTTCAGCTGAGCGAATTAAACCTCCTCAACAAAGACCCTGAAACATTACGGCATCGTTCCACGCGTGGCTTCTCTCACATGTTTTCCCGTGATAGGAAATGCTCGTCGATGGCTGTTGACAGATCACGTAGTGTCTGATTCACATCGCTGGTCACTCAATTACTGTGTGTTATCACGCTGTACTCATTTTCAGATTGTTTTTCCTGGCCTTGGACACGCGGTCCTCTGCACACAGGAAGCACTGTGTGCAGAGCACAGGGCGTCCATGTTGATTTGCTCCATTGTGCTCTGACCGTGTTGTTGAAAAGTGCCCTCAACTCCCCTTTTGTGTTTGTGCTTTAAGTGGACTCACTACAAGGACATATGGCCACACTTGACCTAATATACACATCCTATACATCATGCACAGTCAACAGAGAGATGACAGAAGCTGGAGCAAGAAAAGCAATGCATGCTGGGCCGTTACTGTTCCAAAACGTCAAAACTTTGTTCGTCTCTTATCTTCTTGAGGAAAAATCAGTTTGAAAGCAGCAATCCTGTGCAGCTATTAGCATAGGAGTGTGTGATTATGCTGGTGAGCGGTTGTATTTGTACTGAGTGCAAACACAGCGATGCGTGTAGATAAAGAGCTGGACCACACCTGCTGTAATTACTCTACTAACGTGGACGATACAATCTGAGTGTTTTCCGTTTTAGTCATGATGTTGCTGAGGGGCTGAGTCAGAGCACTCGTATCAGGGGCTGACTGACCCACTCAGATGCCACGGCAGATAAACAAGAACAGGGTGGAGGAAGAGCTGGCTGCTAAGATAAAGTTTAAAATAAGCTTAAATGATAAATATTTGTTCAGAGTGCAGTTTTCAAGCACGTGGAGTGCAGCGCAGCCGTGCTACATGAGCTTCCTCTGGTCGTACTTTGAGGAAAATCAGAAATACTGTAGGGTATGTGACCAGAGTACGTAAAACATATACACATGACAAAAACAAAATTATAATAAATCACATAATTGGAGAAAATATTTAGCTTTTTGCAAATGTATGGTTCATGTTTAGGCATTCAGAGAGTGTATTTATTTTATATATACTCAGACAATGGAAGAATCACTAGTGCCAAAATAAATGGTCTGCTGAACCCCCTTAAATGTAACAACATTTTAATTAAAATGAAGAAAGAACAAGCACAAATATTATACGTAGGAACATGAAAAGTGAAAAAGAATGGGATTCACAAGTGTTTTTTCCTCATCCTACTGTAGCCATGTGCTATATGTTTCTTTTAATTAAGAAAATGTTTATAAAGAATTGTTGAAAATGTTTGAATGCCAGTATGTAATTAATTTTTAGATGGCCTGAATTATTTTTATTTCAATATTTTAATATTTGCGAACTGTTTTAAAAGTGTGACCTCTGAACCGGAACGGAAGACGCACGCGCGGGAGAGAGGGAGAACGTAGAAGAAGAAGGCTAGCGCGGACGGCTAGTCCGAGCTTGATCTTTATTCCATCACATGGTTATTATCTTATTATCTTATTATCTTTGTCCAGGCTATAAAACAGGATTTGAGATGATTAAAGTTGTCGGACAGATAACTACATTATCGTTGCTGTGTTGTTTGGACTGTAAACAGACTCTTCACCAGCGTTAGTAGCCTTTCCGGCTACGTTAGCACAGAGTTCACGGGCGCGGCGGTGTTTCATTGTTCTTCACGCACACGGACTGCGCCGAGTCGCTGGAACAGACGCGAGTTTGCGGATCGACAGGGAAGATGATTAACATCTGTACGAGCCAAGGTGTGTGACTCCACGCAGGCGTTCACAGACGGAGCTTCGTTTGCGTTCATCTCCTCCTTCCGGTCTTCCAACTCAGCAGGTAAACTGTGCGCCATTTTATTTTGCTCACGAGCGAAGCAGCCGCTCAGTTTTTGTTCCCAACGCACCCAAGTTCATTATTAGTAAATGCTGGTATATGACATTTGAGTTGTTCAATCAATAGATGATTTGTTTGATTTGTTTTTTTCCTCTCATTGGCTGCATTGAAAATGGCTGGCAGCCAATGAGGAATGTAAAGGTACAATTGGTAACCTATTTCATTAATTGGTTTTTATTGATATTTCATTCACTTTACAGGGTGAAGCGTTTTTATTTTATTAAAACTATAATTTATTTTATGTTTTATAAAGTAAATACATTTCTATTTCTGTATAAAGGAAAGATTCTGTGATTTCATTCTACTTACCATAGTGGTGATCAGGGTACAGTAAAGGTTATTGGGGTAAAAGAGTTCATTCACATAACACAAATCCTAACCAAACCATATAGGTTAATCACAATTGATAATTTTTAAGAGAGCTCAGGGAGCACCTCAAGTAGAATATAAGTGTATTTAGCATTTCATGCCTATTGTAGGGGCACTGGGGCGCTACACTATTAATCTGAACGTAGGAGAGGAGTCACTATTCTCCTGTCAGACAAACTACACTTTGAAAAAGACACTGAAATATGTGATAATATGGAGACAAACCCAGTTACTCTGGAGAATCATTGATATGATGATAACAGAGACAGTGGGTCTTCTTATTCGTGGAGGAAACCCCCGACTCAGAACCTCTAACCCCAGCGCGGTGCACCAACAAAACTCTCATTTAAATCAGAGAGATTGTAGACAGAGAGATAGCAGGGAAATAACCTCACACTTGTGACTTAAGTTTCATACTTTAGATAATGAGGCGCCATTTTAATTTAACATGTTATCTGTGTGTGGAAATGTCAGTGCTGACTTAAAGGCACAGAAGGCGCACATAGTGCAATATTATTGGGATTGTGGACCATGTATCGCATTGTATCCTGAGCTAACCTGTGGTTCCCACCCTTATAATCCCCTATTTCTGACAGTGTAGTTTGCTGCTGCATTGATATTAAGTGATAAAATGACAGGTAGCAGGTGTTGCTGTAGCATGGACGTCAACATGCTGACAAACAACATTCCTGCCACAAAACACAATCAGCTCCGAGCTGGGAAGCTCGTTATATCACGAGCACGCAGCCATGTGCACGTGAAGGAGCATAATTATGTCACGTAGAAGGTGAGTGGAGCATAAACGGTGTTTTCCTGTTGGCTCAATAACACAAACGCACAGTCTTAATTACAGTGAAGGCTGTGGCCACTGCCAGCAGAATGAAGTGTGTGTGTGTGTGTGTGTGTGTGTGTGTGTGTGTGTGTGTGTGTGTGTGTGTGTGTGTGTGTGTGTGTGTGTGTGTGTGTGCGTGTAGCAGCCAGATGTTTCCTCCAATTTTCAAAGCTCAGTGTTTACTTCCAGCTAACTGTGAGAGGCAAACAATAAACACAGATTTAAAAAAAGTGAACATAACTTAAATCTGCAGTGCGTAACTTTTGTTGTTATTATTCATCCCATGTGGTTTGTGAACAGAATTAAAGGAACATTGTTTTTTATGTTGCGTCCTTCATCTGAAAACAGGCTTTGTCATTCAATACTATCAGACATGACTGAGGAGCATTTGTGTGTATACAGCACTAGCTGTATACACACAAATGCCACACAAATCTATCAAACTACTAAATGATGGGTTGTTGAGCAGAGGAATTCATCTTTGAAACTTTTTGTCTTCAGTCACCTCATCTTTCCTTGACACAAAACAAATCTCTTCCGTGTGCAGCGTGGAAATGTTTTTTAACCACCTCCACACAGCTCATCAACAGTTCCACTCTCCACTCTGTGGTTTAATTAATCTGAGATCATCATATCTTCCCTTAATTCAGCAAAAAACACCACTTCAATTGACACAGTTCAACTTGGCTTCGCTGGAGTCAGCTTCACGTCAGTACAGACTTATCTTAAAAGGAAAAGCAGCAATAGTTCTTGATGTCTAGAAGGCCATTTGTAAAGTTTCCTGATGCTGATGTCTCCTTCCATTAATCAATCACTCTATTTTCATTTAAAAATCACTGATGTGGTTACATTTTCATCACAAACTGTGTCCCAGCTGCTCTTTTCCTTTCGCTCAGTGACAGCCGTTTCTATAATTTGACACAATTTATTTAAATAGCATGAGACTCAATGTTTTTTCAAGGAACGGCCCCATGGCCTGGTGGAACGCAAAATTAGCTTGTAGCTGGGGGGGGGGGTTTCCATTTTAAATCCTGAAAGGTCACAAGGGCTGTGATTACTTTGAGCAATGTAAAACATGGATCACTGAGTCAAGTAGGTGGTCGACTGTGGCGACTGCTGGAGAAGGAGAAACTGAAATAAAAGAAAATACTTAGACCAGATTGTTTTTTAATTAACCATATCAGGCTTAAGACAAGCATTCTCATTAAGCATTAACTCTCTTTACTGCCTTACTCAGACCAGATTTACAAACCCTGGTTTAACTTGTTCAGATTAGGGCCAAATCCTGGTATCATGTAAGCCCTGTTTCTGAAACCAGCTCAACATAATCTGACTGAGTAGTATCCCATATTCATAAATTCTGAACGTTTGAGGAGAAAACACGTCTGTATGCTTTGATCAACCGTCCTAATGACTGGACTGGGGCTGTTTTCTCGTCCTTTGTCTCCGCAGTTGCCTTTGTTTGTGGTGTCTTCCTGCTGCTGATGTCTGTGACGCTGACTGATGGACAGCTGCTGCCAGGTGACGTGTGGTCAGTGGGTGACGTATGGTCAGTGGGGGGGGGCTAAGGTGCAGCAGTGTTAGGATATCCTGTCTCTTATCACTTCCATTGCACTCCATTGTTTCTGCGAGCCACCAGGAACTCTCTCCTCCTCCTTTTCCACATCAACTGCTTTTATTATCCACTTTGAAATATCACCTGCCATGACTGTGTGGCACTTGATCAAGACTGATGCCTGGGCATTTTGTTATGTAATGTCTGTTCAATATCACTACCTGGTGCGTAATGTTAGCTTTTCCTATGTATTGTAATTAAATCCATTATTCATGACGTATGATCTGGTTTATTACACTATTCTGTCAATCATGTTCAAGGCTGATAAGAAGATATTACCTTGTACAGAAATGAAATAAATTGAAATAAAAGTCTTTTATAACTTAAAGGAACAGATATGTTCAAAAACCGCATTTAGGGAACGCTGTGTCACAGTTAAAGGTATAAATCTATGGAATAACTTTGCCTTGCAGCTAGGGATGCACGATATATCGGCATTAATATTGTTATCGGCCGATGTTCGTCATTTTTTAACATATCGGCATCGGTCCAATGAGTGAAACTGCGCCGATTTTAACAACCGATGTTTATACCCATCTAATTGCTGTTTGTGTATGTGTGTCGGGAAGGGGAGGCCATGCGGCATTTGTTTGGGCATATGACAGCGTCAGTGACGCAAGCGCAGCACAAGAGATGTGTGTGAGTGCGTGTGTGTGTGTGTGTTGAGGAGAGATAATGTCAGCGGTGTGGGCGTTTTTTCAGGCTGTCAATTGAAGATACGCGAAAAGCATTATGCAACACTTGCAAAGTCGAGGTAATGCGAGGAGGGTTCCTCGTCAAGTCATTCAATACCACAAAGTTGATCATGTCATTTGAAGAACCGCCACCCTGAAGTACACAAACAACGGCAGGAAGCTAACGCTAGTAACATTAGGCAGCAGACAAAAAAGAAAGCAGCGCAGCTGGGACTCGACCAAAGGAAGACAGTGGCCAGGGCAATAACGATCAAGGGAATGGAAATGATTGCTCTTGACGAGCAGCCGAGGGTTCCGACGGTTGATAGCGCATATTGAACCCCGCAACAACCTGCCAAGTCGGCGCTACTTTTTCCGATGTTTTGCAATTTAATAAATATCTTGTTGCCATGAATACTGGCAAGTTTGATCAAGTATTTTAACATGTTTTTTTATTATGGCAGCTCTTAGTAGAGCTTGTCAGGTATTGTTTCTCATATTTGTTGTGTAGTTTTATTGTGAAGGGAAGTGGCGCGGTTGTTGTTGCCGGAAGGAAGGGTTGTTGACTTTATTTACGTACCCAGTATAGACGCCCTCATCTCGGTTACAGTAACTTTGGCAGGGTATTATTTTTATTTATGTTCATGTTTGTAATTTATGATCCAAACTTTCTCACAGGAGTTTAGTGAGTTGAGGGAGTTAAACTGTACTTTCATTTAGTTACACACTTGCTACAAGTGGTAAAGGTTTCTAAAAACCTTTACTTGTAGTTGGTTACTTGTGTCTTATGTGACCTTGTTATTTGGAGGTAAAACATGTTTTGAAAATAAAGGAAGACATTAAAAAATTCAGCTTGCATGATTTTCATTCTGTACAAACTTTTATCATCTCAGAAACTTTTTTTTTAACACATAACGATATCGGTAGATATCGGTTATCGGCCATAGCAGCAATATTAATATCGGATATCGGTATCGGCAGAAATAGTCATATCGGTGCATCCCTACTTGCAGCAGCAGGCACTAATGAATGTAAATGACACCACCATGTATCATAACGGCGCTAATTGAGATTCATTAGTTGACTCAGAGTGGGGAGAGCGTTATCAGCCTGTGACGTGAATGTCCTGTTGCTGCAGGGCTTTAACGTCTTTAACGTCCACTCTGACTCCTCTTCCTCTGGTGACTCGTTCCACCTGCTCTAACAAACAGCGGACATGACGCACTCATTCGGTCTTCCTGTGTCAGTCCAGTTCCACACTTTGATCACAAGGCTACTTCTGCTCCTTTATGACTTTTTTAACGACTAATTGTTCAATTCGTTGGTAACTAACGTCCCACAATTAGGTCGGTAGTCGAAGCACTGTTTATTAATCACTCGCAAGCTTAGCTAGCGTAGCATCACTCTGCGTTATGTTTGTTTCATTGGCATGACACCTGTCACTGTGGTTCAAAGCCACAGCTGGAGAGGGAACAGGAAATGTAATAATCCACGGGGGTTCAGTGGAAGAGCAGGTCCACTTTCAACCGGAAGGCCATGGGTTCAATCCCCACGCCTTTATGGCGTAATACCACCGGCTCGGCACGTCACGGTTTAAGTAGCGTTTCCACTAGCATAGTACCAGGTACTATTTTTAGTACCTGCTCCAGCGAGGTTCCAAAAGCGTGCTGAGTAGGTACTATGTGATGATTGGTCAGGCTGTTGTCACGGGAAGAGACGTCCCATACACAAATCAAGCCGAACAGCGCCGAACTGTAGATCACTTAAAACAACAATCCTAAAAACGTGGGTTAATCTCCAACAACTATCAGGAGTCTGGTGTAAAGTCGCTAGTCACTCATTTGTGTGTGTGTGTGTGTGTGTGTGTGTGTGAGGCGTATAAAACGAAGTCACCGCAGTTTCACGCAGCGGTGCAGTGATGAGGTAGGTATTACTTTTTTGCAGTGGAGATACTCAACCTAAATTTGACACACTGGACCTTTAATACAATAATAAATGGTAACCACCATGAATGAACAGCTAATGATGCTTGTTCTTATCCTTCTGTTGGGCTTATTTCAGTGATTATCCAATGTAAACATAAATGCACTAAACCCAAAGAATGTAATAATACATACAAAGTACATTAAATACTCAACTTTTTATGTCTTCATTAAACATTTTCAGTGGACTCGATCTAAACCTGACCCACATCCTCCTCAGCTGTCCCTCAGCTGCATCGGAACGGACTTGTTTTGATTTCCTGAGTTAATTTTTCCGCCTTATCTCTGTCATCGGATCATTTCCTGTTTCTAACAGCCACAATTTCCTGTCTCTGTGGAGCACATTCAGAGAGATAACTCTTTGCCTGTCTCGCTCTCATCTACGGTGTCTTTGCTCTCTTTATTCAGTCATATGTAATCATGGAGTTACTGTAGTTTAGCCACTTGGAGATGATTAAAGCTCGTTTTTGTTTATTCCTGCCACTCACACATGCATCCTTCAGAGAAACCAGGGAAGCAGCGCAGCTTAAATCATGATTATTTTTGTTTCTTGTTGCTGCTGTGTCTTTCACAAAGTTTTGTGGGGGTTTTTTGAGCAGTAAAAACAAGCTTTTCCTCTGGCTTCCGTCTCACCCCTGCCCACCTCTGCTCCCATTGTTCCTCTGCCACTGACAGTGAGAGAGAGGGCTGCCCCAGAACAATGAGCACTTCCTCCCGTGAGGTGGCGTGCTCGACGGCCAGCAAGGAATCAACACCGAGCACATGTGATGGGCCATTGTGCGTCGCCAAGCCCCGGGTCTTCCTGCGTGAGCCTGTTTCCGAGCTGAAGTCACTGTGTGACCCTGAGCTACGTGTGTGAGTGTGTGTGTGTTATTACACACAGGTGTTCTCACATGGACGGACCACACACACACACACACACACAGGCAGGTTTCTTACATTGACCGTTGTGTCCATGAAAGACCAGACATTTTATTTTGGGGTATATCCTCATTGTGCACTTACTTGGGGTCGCGGTCGTCAATCAAATACCATTCGAAGCAACGTCACAGTCGCAACCTTCGAAAGCAAAGGCGGAATCGACGATTTAACCGCGCCCCCAGTGTGACGTCTTGCAGGGCGTGTGTGTGTGGCCCACTATTATGTGTGGCGTAACCACACATAATAGTGATTAAATACGTACGGCGTTCACTAGACCCCGTCACTTTGAATAGAGTGCTCTCAAAGTGTTACCCAACTACATTGTGGGTCTGTTGCTTCACTTTGCTTTTGTGCGTCATATGTTGATAAAACCGTCTACTTTCCAAGTATTTGTGCGAAAACCAGCCAGGGAATCAAAACACACACCAACGTACTGACCCTAACCTTAACCCAACCAATGAGACCAAGTTTAAATGCACAACTAAATAAATAAATAAAACCAGTCGTCACGTGTGCGGCCCAGGGTCACTGTGATTGCAGAGGTCACAGTGACCCTGGGGCCTATGATGGTGCCAGGGGAGTTCGCCCATTGTCCCCACCTTAGCAGGCCTGCAGCAGCACAGGAAACAGTCAGTGATGGCAGCCTGCTCCTACCTCCACTCCCACGCTCTTCTCATTGTTTCCCTGCTGTTGTCTCCTCCTCCTCAGGTAGGTGTCATAGCAATTCTCACCAAACCTCGATCACTAAGTGTGATCAGATCCACTGGAGCGTTTCTCACTGTGACACCTGTGCCTCTGGTGGTGTAGACTCAGTGTGTGTTTGAGGTATTACTCATGTTGTGGGGACACAGTCACGTTGTCACAGAGTTTTATAAATAAACAATAAACATCTCCCATCTTAATTAGTGCAGTAAACAAAGGTTATTTGTGACATTCATTGATTGTTGTCTCCCTCTCTTCTCAGCTGCTCAACTGTTAATGGAGGCAGCCACATGTGCCACCATGTTCCCTCAGCACTATACATGTGCATAACAACCACTACTACAGTTTGTCCTTTCTGGTCTGTGAAGGCCACCATAGTTCCCTGAAGAGCATGGGAAAGGGATAGGTCCTTCTTTTCTTTTTACAATCTGTAATCTCACCACTAGATGGCACTACTTACACACTGGACCTGTAAAGACTGTAAAGAATTAAAATCAATCAGTTGTCTTGATTCGTTTACTTTGTATACTAATAATATTAATTTTAATGTATTGTTGTTGTTAACAATACAATAATAATAATGATGATGATCTAATAAACATCAGTTGATTTATTTACCTATTTACCTACGTTTCATCTGATGAAACTAATCTCATAGTTTCTGTCATTGGTGCTCAAAATAATTTGAAGTTGAAAAAACCCCAAATTTATTCAGAAAAAATGGAGAATTAAATGAAGATAAAATTAATATAATTAACTAAGACTAAAATTCGGAACAATGTTTATTATATTATATTAAATATTACTATTAGTAGCGGTATTGCAAGGCTATGACGTTGTTGCACAGACAGACAGAGTAACACTGCCACCCTCTGGTGAATCGCATGTACTGCACACACTTGTTTTGCTCACCAACAGGAGGATTACGGTGCGCGCGCATGACAACTCGGCGTGCGTCGTGTGAAATGATGGATGCAGTGAAATGTGTGTGTGCGTGATTTGGATTCAACTCTGTGGGTGGACGCGCATTCTTCAGCTGCACGCACGCACGTAAGAGTGTGTTGTTCCGTGGACCTCTCACTCTCTCTCAGTGAAGATGACGGCTAACAGCAGGTACAGGAGTCGCGCGCAGCCCCGTGCAGGTGAGCATCATCAGTAACAGTTACCGCTTCATTGATTAATCATTGATGAATGATTGTGTTTTATCTTCCGGATGTCTCCTGCTCTGTCCTCCTGCCTGATCCTTGTCTCCTGGAATCTGTCTCCAGATGATGGAGAGGTGAGAGATTACACAGCAGCACTCTGTGTGTGTGTGTGTGTGTGTATATGTATGTTGGTATTACTCATGTTGTGGGGACCTAAATCTATTAATCACATTATGTGAACTTTTCTTCCTTATGGGGACAAAAATTAAATTTGCATAATGTACAGTGTTACATTTGAAGGTGAAGACATACAGTAAGTAGGTTAGAGTTAGTAGTAGTAGTTATGGTTAGTAGTAGACTAGTAGTAGTAGATCTTTTCTGGCTCTTATCCCTCTTTATTGACTTTGGTGTTGGAGAGTGAGCAGTTTACACACTTAAGTTCCAACAAACAGTTTATTAATATGTCATAGACTTAAACACGTGTGTATTATTTCCAGTAAGTATTATTTCAAGTATAGTAGTACTACAGACCAAGACTTGAGTAAAAGTTCAAATACTCTTTAAGCACAACACTTTTTTGTACTTAAGTATTGCAATTAGTTTATTTTAAAACTCACTACTCAAAGAAGTAAAAGTAGAAGTATTGTGTTATGTAGTTATTATAGACAGCAGTCCAAAGTTTGAATATATTGGGTCAAAAACACCATCCAGCGTGACATCCAGTTAAAGTTAGCTAGCGCTTACTGATAGCTCAAGCTGGTGTTTGTGTATTTGTGTATTATATTTGTAACTTACCTTGATATGTTTCATTATTTCACAAATGTATCAAACCATCAAAAACATGTAGTGAAGTACAAGGAAAAAAATACTCCAGTACAGTACAGATACAGCATTTAGTGAAGTAGTTCTACTTCATTACTGTACATCTCTGATTATTTTAGATAAAACCTTTTGTTCTGTGCACACATGAAACTCGACAGAACAATGTGTCTTTGCAACAGAATTGATTTTTAAGACCTCCACACATCCTCCTCTTTATTTTCAGATATGCTGCATAATCCCACATATCATATATTTATGTCACCATGGTGCTGCTTTCACAGTTTGCTGTTTTTCATGTGTTGTTGGACGGCAGAGCTGAAGCTGAGTCAGAGCTGTGAGCTGTGAGATCCAGCAGTCTGGATCTGTGTTTCTACACAACACTGTACGTGTGTTTGTGTAGGTGTGACACGCACACACACACACACACACTGCATACAGCCACGTCTTACATCCTAAGAATTCAAGCTAATGCACTCTTCAGTAGATATGGCATGGTGTAAAACTCTAATGCATGATAGGAGTTGTGTTTTTTTGGACGGTCTGTGTGACATCGTCATGTACCATCTGCCTTCTTCAAGGCTCTGTATTCTGTTCCCTTCATTAAAAGATACAGTGTGTAACATTGGGGACCCATATTTATGTTTGTATAAGTAGGGGTGTGCGATATTGATGAAAATCAATATCCTGATATTTTTGGGGATTTGGCAGATAATTGGCGATATTTTGCAATCCTCAAAAAATGTGTTTGTAAAAGCGTCGAAGGCCTGTTGTATCAGCTCACTCTTGTTAATAGTATATTAGATGTTAATGATAATATTAACAAAATACAACTACAAGAAAAACAGGTCTTATTTATTAACTTATCCTTACTTTACTCCCTGTTTGTTCACTCATGTTTAACTTCAGCCAAACATTCAGCTATGATAAGTGTAAGTTTTAAATGACACATTTTTAATTTCTGTAGCCTTAAAATAAGATTTGTTTTATGTGCTTAGAAAGCGCAAGGGACTTGATTAAAGGAGGACATTTGGTTTCTTAGTGTTTTCTACAGAAGCCTGAAGGGACAAATGCAGACATCTATGATGCAGATGAAGCAAAGGTGACCGTTGTTCCCTGACACATGTTTGTAGTCTGAACTTGGAATTTCATACACTTTACAAACACTGGTACTTTTACCGTTAATTGCACTTCTGTCATATTTGTTGAACAATAAATCAGTTGTACTGTGTTATTCTTAATCATAGACATGTTGCTATGCTGTTTTTTTTACCATGTAGAGTGTTGTTATCAACTGATATTGCTAACAGTGGCTAGTCGTTTTTTTTCTGACCTTCTTAAATGGAACATGGTGAATTCGTCGTCACTCCCATTTCCCAGTTCTGATTTTACATTTTTTAAGATGTTGCAGACGAAACCTAAGTCACCACCAACGTTTGACTTTGTTGTAAATTCCTTGAGAACGTGGAAGGTTTCGCCTACCTGGGAAGCCACTTGTCCAGCGATTGCACTGTGCAGAAAGACATTGACAACAGGATTCGTGCCGCACATGCAGCATTTGGGAGGCTCTCCAAACGTGTCTTCCTAAACCATGACCTCAATCTCCATACCAAAATCATGGTGTTCCAAGCCATCATTCTTTCCACCCTCCTTTACGGGTCTGAGGAGTGGTTTTCTGTATAGGCGTGATGTAAAAAAAGCTGGAGCATAAACTCTGTGCGAACATGTGACCTCCTTTAATGGACAGATCATTTAAAAAAATCACCCTACTGGTGGAGGTTGGACAAGACAAAAAGAATAAAACCAACCACAAAGATATTCACAAAAAAAAGAGGCAAAACATTGGGCGATAGGCGGGGTACACCCTGGACAGTTCGCCAGTCCATCGCAGGGCATATTAAGACTTTATTCAGATAATATTAAGATTTTATTCTGGAGCGCTAAACAGTGCTTGTCTTCCTCCCCTCTCCATGTAATCAAATGCACCTTCTGTCATGCTCTGTCTCCCTCTCCTCCAGTGTCAGTGGCTGTTTGTCACACTGCATCATGAATCCTTGGAGAACCTCCAATGTTCTTACCCTCCGTCACACTCTCTTTACCACTTCAATAAAACATGGGAATCGTGGGAATCGTGGGAATGTCCTACTAACGCAGAGGCCCAGATCTGACACTGTGTTTCTGTTTCTGTTTCCAGGAAAAGGAGTATGTTGGTTTTGCGACGTTGCCCAACCAGGTGCACAAGAAGTCTGTGAAAAAAGGATTTGACTTCACCCTCATGGTGGCAGGTGAGAGTGGTGTCAGCATCGTGTCAGCGCCTGAATTAAAAGTGCTTTACAGAGTTACAGTTTTTTGCCATTTACACATTCATGCAGCACATCTATGAGCAGGACACACTCACATGTAAACTATCAGAGCTGGGAATCAAACCCACAAACTTCAAGGTCAAACACGAGTTTGATGTAAATTCCAACTGCACATGGAATGCACCATTAGCCACCTACTTAAAGGAATACTTCACTGATATGCATTTAGCCTTGTATTACTAGAATAGGTGCAGTATTTTTGAAAGATTGTGCTTCCCAACCTCAGTTTCCCCCTGAGTTGAGAAATATCTTCATTCTTTTCTTTGTTACGTGCCCACCAGTGACTTGGTCCTGTTAGCGTAACTGTTTACATTCTTGGAATAAGGTCCCGTCCCCCTACGAGTGGGTCTAAAAAGTGTGGACACCTGTAACACCTGTTTGTGTTACAGGTGAGTCCGGTCTGGGTAAATCCACCCTGGTAAACAGCCTGTTCCTCACCAATCTGCACAAAGACCGAAAACTGCTCAATGCTGAAGGTGAGTCACTAACCAATCCGACGTCACCATTGCTGCCTTCTTCTTTTTCTTCTTCTGTGAGGAGTGAGAGTGGAAAAGCGTGACTGACAGTTCTCTCCGTCTTTATTCTTTGGCATACTGATTGTATAGTTCTATTAGTTGTTTGGGTTTGTAGTTGTTGGCTTTATTTGACTTTTTCATTTGTCTTTTGTGTGTTGTGAGACAAATTGATCTGTTATTGTTACAAGAAACGCACAGTGATGTGAGCATCGAGGCAGACTGGAATAAGTGGGAGGGCCAGCTGGTTTTAAACACCACACTCAGTGGTGGAGTGGCCTTCCTTTTCTCCAGAACTTTTACTCCATTATCCCTGGAGGTCGAGCATGTTCTAGAGTTATAATCACGCAGAGCCTCATCCAGCCTCCAAACGAGTCCCCAGTTAGGGGAGTTAAGCGGACCTCTCCTCAAAGCTGATAAAGACAGTGAAGTGAGGGCTCAGTATATGTGTTTCCATCACTCGCCATTAGAGCTGCTGTGGGAGAGTGAAGATCCTCGGCAGTTTCATCACCTGTGGGAGAAAACAGCTGTACCTCAGCTGTGTGAAGGTGCTGAACTTTGGTTCTCCGTTAGGCCTAAGAGAATCCAAATGGACTGAGGTATTTTCCCTAAAGGCTGCTGGATCATACATGGAGCTATAGCTACTAACGGATACAGAGCTCGCTTGGATCTCAGCACTGGGGAGGAATGTCCCTTTTGTGGGCCGACAGTGACTCTAGAGCACTTGGTGGTTTCATGTCCTCATTTGGCAGACTTGGCACATGAGGCACAGGTAGGTAGAAGCTCTGGGAGAGGTTTACTGTTTACTGTTCACTGTTAAAAAAAGACGGACAAGGGTTCTCATTAATTTCTTGTTGGCATCTGGAAAAGCTGCAAGAACTAGGCGTCAGGTGATGGCTGGACAGAGCCGGTGCTCAGTCTGAAGGCCCTGGTCTCAGCCAGACTCAGGATAGAGCACTCGTTCTACAGACTGACCTGGGACATTGTTGTTGAAAAACTGTTTCCTAATTAAAGTCAAAGTCGTCTTCTTCTTCTGTCTTCATATTAGACTGTCGATTGTTAAATGTCTTTGCTGTTTCAGAACGGATCAGTCAGACAGTTGAGATCACAAAGCTCACCGTGGACATCGAGGAGAAGGGGGTAAAGCTGAAACTGACCATTGTGGACACGGTGGGTTTTGGAGACGCGGTCAACAACACTGAGTGGTAGGTGTTTACTCTCTATGCTGACATGCAGCTATAATCACAAGTATGACATTTTATATGAAATTAGTTTCTAACCAGTTTCTTTAGTTCTTCCTTATTTATGTTTTACAATGTACAAAAAATACAGGTTTTCAAAAATCAAAACAAGGCAATCAGTGATGGAAGACTTCACCCCATTCACGCAACAAGCCTCTGTCGGCCTCTGTTGGTCATATTGGCAAGTGTGGAAACACAAACAGACAGACAGATAAACAGACAGTGACACACAGAGTCACTAAAAACAATACTTCACACCCACTCTGTGGGGTGAAGTAAGAAGTAGTGCAAACACTGTTTATAGTCCAGCTCAGGGACAATAACATGAAAACATACAGGGGGAAAAAGTTTCACTTTGGTAATTCATTTTTATATTGCTGTAAAATATGTATAATAGATTTTAAGAAATATTTACAAGGAATATAACAAAGCCGTGGTGTTTAAGTTATGTGTTATTTTTTGAAAATTAGTCCCAGTGTCAGTCAACGTTTCAGCATTTGTCACTTAAATTGTTATTTATGTCGATGTTTTTTGAATCCTTTACTGGTTGAAGGTTTTGGTGGCACTCAGAGGACCCTGAGTGTGGGAAAGCCTGGTTCAGTGTGTCCTGACTCTGAGCTCAGGTTACTTTTCTTTCTGAAACAAGCTAGAGTTACTCTTACTCTGGTTTTATTTTCTTCCCTTTCTTCCTCCCTTTTTGAAACAGAAAACCCTGAGTTTTCCTCTTTTCGGGATTTTCACCCAGGTATATGAAGCAGCTTTTGAATACCAGACAGTAACTCATATGAGGAGGGGGGTTATCTGGTTGTAATTAGTAATAAAATGAGCTCAAGGAATAATGGTTGATTCTGTCGTTCCTTAATTCACTTTTTTCTATAATTTCCTAATAGCATATTCTGAATAACTACTCCTGTTTTCATAACTAGATCTGATGTCATAATGTGATGTTTTATGTTTGTGTTTGGTAGCTGGACGTCCGTCACAGACTATATCAACCAGCAGTTTGAACAGTACTTCAGAGACGAGAGTGGACTGAACAGAAAGAACATCCAGGACAGCAGGGTGCACTGCTGCCTCTATTTCATCCCTCCGTTTGGACACGGGTAATTAGCGCACGCTCACATGTACACGTGGTACTGTATATCTGTGCATACATGGAAATGTTCTGTAAACTTCATGGGCTCCTGCAGGCTTCGTCCAGTGGATGTAGAGTTCATGAAGGCCCTACAGGACAAGGTGAACGTGGTTCCTCTCATCTCAAAAGCAGACTGCCTCACTCCCACCGAGATAAAGAAACTCAAGGAGCAGGTAGGACAACATATAATTCTCACCTCTCTGTTGTCCAGACGTAGTAAAAACTACTGCACTGAGCTAGCCTGAGTCAACTCAACCAAGTCTGCCAATGACTTAATGCAATGACCACAGAGAAGCGACGTCTAGCAGCTTTGGTATACATCCAACACATGGAGTTGTATGTATCGAGACCAAGACTGAGACTTTTACGTGGTCTCGGTCTCGTCTTGGTCTCGATACCCTCTGGTCTCGGTCTTGTGTTGGTCTGTGGTCTATGTTTGCCCTTTGAAAAAATGCATCCCACATCCAACATCCCAGTACTTGAATAAAATCCTATCATATTCAAATAAATGAAATGAGAAAAGTATTATATATAACATAATTAATAAGATATATGTAATATTACCTATAACATGTGAGCTCTATGGCTCCATGAGTCTATGAAATATTAGAGATATTCTCAAGATGTGAAAATAGGTAAACAACCTCTATTTGAACATTGAACGTCCAATATTAACAATGTAAACTGTATTCTAATCACTCCTGCATCTAAATTTGCATTTAGTCCAATGAGCAAAAACAGAAATAAGAGCTTCCAAACAAACTAAAAGGGTTACAGCAGCTAACAGTGAACACAGCAGTATGTAAAAACCACACAGGCAAATGTCTTATGTGTCATCTTTCCTTTTTTTTGCCTATTTGTCTTATTTTTAAATGCCCTGCAGCAGTTCAAACAGAAGGTGTCCTGAGTGCGATGTGTCTTAAGAACGTAGAGTTAAGGCAGTGAGAACCGTGCAGGGGAGAGGGCAGTCAATTATGTTCTGAGTGAAGATGATGACCTACCGTACAACTAGCATACTACATACATATACAGTATGTCAGCACACTGTCTATGGAGCAGAGTGAGGTGGTTCTTCCTTCCCTCAGGAAGTAAAGATGAGTACTGTGGTGTTTGTGCTCCAGGCCAAGCTCTCCTCAATGTAGATGGCCAGAAACTAAACCTGTCTCCTCACAGTCCCCATTATTGTTCCTGCATCAACTGGTGATGTGCTGAACCACATGCCACACCCGCCTTGTGTTGTTACTGCTGAGGGAGTCCTCTATCTTCACGCTGTATGCTGCTTTGGCCTTTCTGATTCACACTCTGATTCACACTCTGGAGCTCTAGTTGGGAAAGACCCAGTGCACTTGTCTGTGTTTAGCCCAGGACAACTGCTGTGTTGTCCTCCAAGTCCTGATCTTCAAAAGTATCCCAGATGGTACTTTTGAAGCAGACCTGTAGCTGATGAGAGGCACCATCAGGCTGTGTTTTGACACTTTTTGGTTAGAGCACTTTTCTTGAGATGGATGTTTGCAGTAATTGAGAGCAGGGACAACTGGTCCGACCGGCCGAGGTGTGGAAGCCCTTTTTCATGCTGATTCTGTATATTTGCTCTTGTTGTGCACGTATTATGCTGATGGAGTTTAGGGAAAATCAGATTCAAATCAGTATGATTAAAATCCTCTGTTATGATGTAAATCAACTCAGGATACATGCTCTGTTGACTACTGTGGTGATGTCATGCAAAAGTCCACGTGCTGGACTGGTGGTATGTACACAGCTGTTACCAGGACCACAGTAAACTCATGCAGAAGGTATATGGGCCTGCATTTAACTGTCATGTACTCCAGGTCCTGGGAGCAGTGGCTGGCTACAGTCTAACATAAATGCATAGCCCCGCTCTTACTCACACTGTTGGCAACAATTCATACAATCAGGTGATAACACAACATAAAAAAACACGAATGGTATTGACGAAGTGGGAGTATTTATACTGTATTTTCCAAAACCTTGAACTATTCCTTTAATATGATGCTTCATCTATTTCCCAAAAAATGTCTCTTTCTATGTCATGAAACCCTGTATTTGAGTGTGAATAGTTTGGGAATATAAATGATATGGAGTCTTGAACGTGAGAATTAGATATGGACCCATTTTCAGCTTTTAGTGCTGAATGACTCAGACATTTCTTCCACTGAGTTTTATCATGTAGGCTGGTGACCTGCTTAAGTCCAGCGCTCACTGAGCGTGTGTGTGTGTGCTTCCAGCTAAGAGAGGAAATTGATAAATATGGAATAAAGATCTACCAGTTTCCCGACTGTGACTCTGATGAAGATGAAGAGTTCAAGCGGCAAGATAAAGAGCTGAAGGTAAGAGCCACTCTTAAGCATAATGATTTTAAAACAACATTTAGTTCTTTGGGCCCATCTTCAATTGGAACCTTTTACTCACAGCTATATCTTCTGGCTGAGGTTGTTTATAACTTGATTATTAATATTTGCACAGTACTTTATATTTCTCTGTTTATGCAATTGGTTTATATTCTCTGCTTTAAAACTCTACGCTACTACATATCCATCCATCCATCTTCTACCTTTATCTGAGGTTGGGTCATGGGTGCGGCAGCTTGAGCAGAGAAGCCCAGGCTTCCCTCTCCTGGCCACTTCGTCCAGCTCTTCCAGAGGAATCTATGGGTGGTAAGCCCATGGGAAGGGCCCCCTGACAACAGAGCTCCTAGGATCGACATGCAAACCCCTCCACCATGATAAGATAGCAGCTCGAGGATGGGGCTACTACATATTTACAATGTTAATATTTCTTTCTTGACATTTTAACAGGAAGATTTTGTTTCAGCATCAAATTACTTTTCATTTGAATATGGCCAAGAGCGTGTGCTTTGCAGAAATACTGCAAACACATTTTTGGGATATTAGCCATGTTTTCATCATGAACAAGTGTCCTCGTCTCAGATTGGTGCTCAGAAGCCAGTATCCCATACAGCCACCCTTCCAAAAAACAAAACAGGTTGTACAGGAGACAGCAATCCCACACTTATAATAAACATTTTGATGGGTGACATTTACTTGGTGGCACTGCTCCTTTAAACGCTCTGACACCGCAGTATGTGTGGTGTGTGTTATGCAGGAGAGCTCGCCGTTTGCAGTGATCGGCAGTAACACTGTGGTAGAAGTCCGAGGCCAGAGGGTGAGAGGGAGGCTCTACCCGTGGGGCATTGTGGAGGGTAAGAATCTCTCCACTGGATTCAATCTGGATGGAGCCCCGCCCCCCCCTGCAGCAGGTCTAACATTTCAGTTGCCATGACAAAACAAGTTCTTTTTAGTAATGTGACATCTTTTCTTGTGTGCAGTTGAAAACCCAACCCACTGCGACTTTGTGAAGCTGAGGACTATGCTGATCAGAAGCCACATGCACGACCTAAAGGACATCACCAATGACTGTCACTATGAGAACTACAGAGCTCAGATCATCCAGACCATGACCAGGTCTGTGTATCAATCAATCAATCAATCATTCAAACTTATTAATTTCTATATTTGTATAGCTCTTTTCATACAAGGCAGTGCAGCTCAAAGTACTTCACAGAATAAAGATATAATAGCGTCTGTCGCCCATCTCAGCCGACATATGACTGTATATACTATTATGTATTAAAAGTGAGGAAAGGAAGTGAAGTGAGGAAGCGGAATCAGAGAACTCTCAACAAAATGGTAAAAAAGTCAAGTGTAGCAGCCTATAATATAATAACAACTGTAAACACAATACCTTCTTTTTTTTGTTTCTTATTGTAATAAAAGATTATCATTTAATAACTGGCCAGTATTGTCATAAATAGGTTGTAGGGTTGTAATAAGGTAATGTTATACCACCTGTTGTACTAAGGCTGGGCGATACTACAATAACGATATGTATCACGATAGACACTCACGTGATAGCAATAAACAAAAACGTTCGATAAAGTCACTCAACTTTGTTAGGAAAAAAACAAAAGGTTGTTTGCGTGAACAAACTCAGTTTCTCTCTCGTAACCAAGTTCCGAAGAGGCGAGAGCGAACAAGTTAGTAAAAAAGGACACACTACCTCTGGTTACAGTCCGACCACAGTCACGCCAATGTTGCCTACAAATTACACCAGACGACCGTACCGGCCAAGAGCTTATTACTTATTATCAACGAATGTATTGTACCATCTTTGCCGCTCACAACCTTTGAATTACACGCGTTGTACAGCACAGCCATCAACATCATCTGCAACAGTGCCGTATGATAACAAATCTAAACGTTACAAAGACATAACAGAGGCAGTGACATCACAGAGCCAAGGACATGCTTCCAGTCAGCAATTCATATGAGTTAAAAGATACACATTTTCATGGACATGCTTTTTTTTTATTGTACTTTCATTATCCTCCTGTGTGACATGTGTGTGACCCTGCCTTTGTCAGCTGGGATGGGCTCCCTGTGACCCTCTTGAGTAGTAGAATATGAATGAATATAGATTTAATATTATGCAATAGTGTCAATCTGTTATGTTATAGTAAGATGAATGCAGATAAGCGAGTGGAGAGCCCCATCCTACCACTGTCCACATCTGGCGTGGAGACAGAGAAACTCATCAAAATGAAAGATGAAGAAGTGAGTGCATAGACAAATGTCACAACCATGATGCTGATGTGAACTGATGAGGCCTGTCTTATAATGTCTATAATTGTCTCATGCAGCTGAAGAGGATGCAGCAGATGCTTCAGAAGATGCAGCAGCAGATGCACGAGCAGGACTTGTGACCCCTGACCTCTCGCTTACATCTGTGACCATGCATTTTAGGGAGGCAGCACAGATTTAAACCATCACAAATACAATATTTCTCCCAACACTTGTCAGAAATAAACTGTGGACAAACAACTAAACGCTGGGAGATGTCTTTTAAATCAACGTTAATGTTTTGGTTTAAATGATACAATACAATTTTCTCATACGATACCGATATTGCAGCCTTGAGTATTGGCCGATACGATACGATATCAGCATGAATCATACATACTTTAATTTTGTAGTGTGGAATTTTAAAATAGGCTTGATCAAGTGATATTACTTAAACAGAGAACAATAGTCAGCAACAGTAGGTATGAGAAAAAAAACTGACCCATTTATTATTATTAACCAATGGGTTACATCAATTTTAACCTTCAACAATTTTTTTGCTGTGTTACTTTCATACAGTCTATGGTTAATTTCATCAGGAGGAAAGTACCAAGTGCTAATAGGGGTGTTTTCAGAGCACCTGTGTTTCACAACAGTGTGTCTTCAGAGAACACCCCCCCTTGTTTTCATTATTTTGAAATTAACTGAGTTATTAACATTAACTGAGTGGGTTATTAGCCCAACCCACTCAGGGTGAGTCCCGCAGGTAAACCCATAGGCCGAGGACCGGCCCCACAGACGTACTTAGCTCTGTGTGGAACTTCAGGACACATTTAAAACACACAAAGCTCTTGGCATGGCTGGTTTTTGGGCTATAATTAACAAACGGAGGCTGTTGAAAGTCAACAGGTGGCGCTGGTTTATGAAATAATGTTGTTTTAGCAGCTCGCCTCAGGGTGAGCTAGCATGGTGCTGACGGCTAGCTCGTGCTGGCTGTGCAGCTTCGTAGCCTCTGATTTCAGAGGTTAAAGAAACATGTTTAACCTCTGAAATAGCAGAAACACACACACACACTGTTGTTCATGTGGCTTCTACATGTATTCATCACGCAGAGTGCACGTGATCACAACGGGCACTGCTGGATAGAAGTGCTGGAGCGGAATGGACTGCTTGCATCGGAGTGCTTATATCAGAGACTTTAGAGGCAGTCCGATATAATCCGATACTCGTTTTTTGGCTAATATTGGATCGATATCCGATATCAATATCGGATCAGGACATCCCTACTGAAAGGAGTTTTCTAAGCAGCCTTTAGCCGTTAAGTGAGTGGAGTTAGGCAGAGTTTTTCTCTCTTTAGGGGCATTGCACCAAAATGTCAGTCATCATCTACCGCTTTATCCTACCGCGCTGTGCCAATCTCAGCTACATCGGGCAATAGGCGGGGTGCACCCTGGACAGTTCGCAGGGCCACACACAGATAGAGACAAACAACCATTCACTCTCACACTCATGGTCAATTTAGAGTGTCCAATTTACCTAATCCGGAAGCCGGAGAACCCGGAGAGAACCCACGCACACACGGGGAGAACATGCAAACTCCATGCAGAAAGGCCCTTGTTCCAAATTACAAAAGCAAACGCATACATTAGAAGGTAAGGAAAAGGAACAAGAACAAAAGAAATGGTTGAAATAAGACACTTCCAAAAATCAAAAAAATAATAATTTTATCATTTATTTCCACATTTACTGTACATATTTCGGTGTCATATGCTAATGAGATATGAGGGTCTGGGGTTTGGTCTAAAGCAGGATTTAGTTACAAGGCGTGTGATGGGTCAGTTCGACTACTTCTGTCTGGCAGAGAACAGCCAGTGGTCAGTTAAGCTTTTACATGCACGTGTATAGATGTTCTTTGTTATTAAACATGGGGTTAACTTACATTGCTAGCTTCTGTATTATAGCATTAGCATACAACACAAATAAATCGATCAATAGTGAAATACATGTAAAAAAAAAAAAAATTAATAATTGTATTTCTTCTTGTATTTCTTCTTATTTTGTGCTGGAGAATGACTGTTTACAAAGTTCTGATTTCTGTTGTAAAGTGCTGTCTGTATTTTGGTCTCTATTTGTATTTTAATGTTAAAATATCGTAGACTTGTATGGTCTTCTCATGTGAATTTGACCTGTTTTTTCCTGCTGTTCCACTGAGTTTAAGTGTAAAGTCTGTCCCACAGTGGATCTTCAAATCTGGCTTGATTTTTAAAATGTGGGACACCACAGACACCACAAACTTTGAAACAAATTTTCTTTGTTTTAATCCAGAGAAAACACAGACTAGAGGATCCAGTCAAGACACAGGACCACACACTTTTCATGGAGATTTAAGGGATTTGGGATCTCACTGAAACTTATGTGATTTAAAGTGACCAGAATATCAACAGACATGGAGACGGACTGTCGGACTGACGTCACACAATAGCTGTGGTGTGTGTGCGATGTTTTGTGATGGGAAATGTACAAAAACGAATCACTAAGAAGACAGACTCGTGTGTTACTGTGGGCTTCTCCTTGCAATGCTTCACTGGCTTTCTGTCGAATTTAGAAGAGATTTAAAAATTTGACTAATTACTTTTAAAGCAATACATTTATATTTGAATTACCGGCAACTTATGAACCTCCTCAGGCATGATTCTCCTTAGTGTTCCAACAGCCCGTCTGCTCACTAAAGGGAATCAGTGGTGAGTTGGTATCATGTCGAGTGTCAGTACACATCTTTCTAATGTCTTTAGCTTTATAATATGTCATTCTTTAAACTGACAGAGCATAAATTCAGTCCAAAAAAAGCATGTTTGGATTTCACCATGGTTTTTTAGCTGTTGTCAACATGCGTGTGTTAGTCTGACAGCCTAACTTATATTTGCATATTATTTTAAAAGTCAGTTTTTAGTTTGACTAACATAATATTTAAGATAAAAACATGTCCTGACCTCCATCGGTTTCTGGTATGTGCATAAGACGTGTGCAGGAGCCGCTCTGTGAACAACATTTGCATTTCAACATTTGCAAAAGGAAGCTTTTTAGTTATTTAACCGCTTCTCTGTTTATGTTAAAGTTACTTTGTCTTTTGAACCAACAGAGATGCCGAAAAAACGCAAAACACGGGCTTAGAACTAGTGCTGTCAAGCGAAAAATAGAGAGATTAATTAATTATGATCTGTAATTAATTAATGAATCAAATAAATCTTTTTTGTAATCTCACCTAAATTGCTGAGAAAAGCCCTTGATGTATTTTCATTTAAATTCATTATGACGGCAGGTCAAAAGATTCATATACAACGAAAAGTGCACTTCTACTTTTTTTTCTAACTTGTACTAGTACTACTACTTCTACTAGTTCCAGGCTGAGCGTGTTTTCTGACCCCAGACTTCACGCACACATGTCTGTGACATATCTCTATAAAGTCTATAAAGTCTATAAAGTAGCCTGACGGTCACAGACTTGTTCATACGCGGGGTTTTCTCCTCCGTCTTCGCTGCTAACGTTAGCTGTGGCTGCCCTCGCGACTGCTAAACTTGAGCTGCTTCGGTGCTAAGCTAACTCTGTCTTAAACAGAAGCGATATCACTTTACCTTTATTAATGTGCTAAGCTAACTCTGTCTTAAACAGAAGGGATATCACTTTACCTTTATTAATGTGCTAAGCTAACTCTGTCTTAAACAGAAGCGATATCACTTTACCTTTATTAATGTGCTAAGCTAACTCTGTCTTAAACAGAAGGGATATCACTTTACCTTTATTAATGTGCTAAGCTAACTATGTCTTACACAGAAGGGATATCACTTTACCTTTATTAATGTGACGTCGGGACGTTTTTGAACGCAATTAAAAAACATAACACGCTAAATATGACTGTAATTAATGATTTACAATTAATGAGATAATTTGTCAGCCCTAGTTAGAACCGCCAGGTTTCAGCTATCAGTTGAGCGGCTAACCAATACTTTTACCATACCGATGTATCTGAATTGAATAATACTAATTTATTGTACTTTTAGTTAAAGGGTAATGTATTTAATTTCCCAAAGAATTAATGTATTATTGTTTTAGTTCAAGGATTATTTATTTTATTATAGAGATGGTATTTATTGTTTTATTCAAAATATTATTATTTAACGTATTTTAATTTGAACATTGCTGTTTTATATTGAATATTATGAATATTTCAAAAATATTCTGGAGAAACTCAGTACTTTTTTTCTCTTGAGTACTTGAGTAGTCTTTTCACTGCATACTATTTAACTCTTACTGGAGTAATTATTTTCATGAGTACTTTTCTACCCACTATCACGTCAGCCATCTTTTCCAGCATTTCGCATTTTAAATTCTTGTATTGATTTTTAACCTCCACCTACTGTGTTTTATTTCATTTTAACTTTCACCTTTTTTAATGTATCCATTTTATTTGATCTTCTGATGTTTGTCTTCTTAAAGCGTGAGTGTCGCTTACAAATAAAATGTATTATTATTATTGTTGGACGGACACAAATCAGGGCATGCAATGACATGTGTTTAATAATTGACATCTGTGGTCCATCACTATGGAGGACCCAAAGGGACAAAATTCAATAAATAAATACACCATTAAATCATTTATTAAATTTGTCATTACATAATGAAATGTGTCTTTAATTAATTAAATGTATTTAATGTCACATTTCATTATTTAATGACACATTTAATGATGTCCTCCATGCATCACCACCTCATCCTGACACTTTATTATTATAATAATATTCTTTCTGGGGTTTTTTGTAGCTTTGAAAATTCATGGATAACAACAATAATAATAATTATTATTATATTTTGCATTAAAACAATCATTTGGGTTAAAGAGCTTCTACATACTGGTGTATTAAAAGTATAGGATCATTATCAATGCTGTTAATGTAGAGCAGCCGTGGCTTTGGGCGGTGGTTTATTACTTTGGTTAAGCTCTGTACACATAACACTGTAAAAACACCAAGTTTGAACGTGCGGCACAGCGGCTCAGTTTCCTCCTCTTGTTGTAAAAATATTGTCAAAGGGGCAGGACCACCGAGACTGAGGAGATCCAGGAACACTGACAACACTGTGTTTGTCTTGTGTTTCAACGACTGTCCCGCATCACAACACGCTGAGCTCAGATAACTGGACCTTTAGCTTCTTCTCCATCAGCCCGACAGCTCCACGGAGCTCCGAGCACCAGCGGGAATGGAGCCGAGCGACGCGGACGACAGCGAGAGCCTCGCTTCCCTACGAAACACGATATGGAAGCAGCTCCAAGCCAAAGTCAAGCCACTGCGCAGTCCCAGAATGGGCTCCACGGAGAGGGGGGAAGTAACGAAGAGGAACACGACGACGACCGGGAACGAGCCCAACTTACTCTCCCCCCCTCAGGTAAAAGTCCCGTTCGAGGCTCCGCTCCTCGGCGAAGCGGCGGGAAGCGGCTCCAAACTGGAGTCTGAGTCCCTGGAGACGCTGCCTGAACCTCCGCAGCACGACGCCAGCCATGAAACACAGCTGGAGAGCAGGGATGAGCAGCCGGTGAGTCAAGTTCTGGTTTTACCTTTTAATCTAAACTGATAACTTGATAACAACCAGTGGCGGTTCTAGCTTGAATGACACCCTGGGCGAGACTCCTCCACCACCTTTAATGTCGCTGCACATTATCAGAGGACTCACCTTTCAGAGCTGCAGCTTTTTAACTCGTCTGTTATCTATCAGGTGAAACAATGGACAGCAACACATTTTGTGTAATTATACATGTTGTTTATTCTTTATTCATCTGATCCCAATTACTCTTCCTAGGAAACACACACACTGAAGGTTTACAAGAGCCTGAGGGAAACAAATAGCTTTGTGACAAACATCTTAACTCTGGAGTCCATTGGCTAAAGCTAGAGTTGTTGTCACTGGGAGGGTAAATGTTGGTTTAGTGTTAGCATCGGGCAGTGTAATATAAATAATTGCTGTGTTAACATTGCTGTGCAGACTTGTATTTCACTTAGACTGACCCCATTACAGACCACAAAACCTGTTGCTTGTGTTCCAGTCCCTCTGTCTTCTTCTGCTCTTCATAGCATCTCTGATCTGTGGGGATCTGGTAATCTCAGTTATTATGTTATTATGTTTCCATCAGTGATATTACCTGGTACTTTTTTTAGTACCTGCTTCGGCGAGGTTCAGAGCGAGTTGAGGCGACACCATGTGTGATGTCGTCAGACTTCCGGCCACTGATTGACACAAAAATCAAGCCGAACGATGCTGAACTGTAGCTCAGTTAAAAAGACTTAATAATCCTGAAAATGTGGGTTAATCTCCAACATTTACCAAGGAAAGGTCTAAAAACTCAATATTCAACAGAGGAGTCTGGTGTACTTAGAGACAGCCCTGCTGAGCGGCATCACAAACCCTGCCACTGTATTTCAGTCCAGTGACTGTGTAAGACGTCATGGAGGAAGTACTGAACAACTGCTTTACAAGTCACTAGTTTGTGTGTTGCGTCCCCGGAGAACCCTGAGAAACCCCAAGCACACACGTGGAGAACATGCAAACTCCATGCCGACAGGGTCTCGAACCCGGGTCTTCTTGCTGCAAAGGCAAGAGTGCTAACCAGTACACCAACCAAATTTCTAATTAACCTCACCTGGGCCAGTCAGGCAGGCTGTATCATGCTCAGGTCTGGTCTATAGGGATGAACAGCATTGTTTGCTGCCAGGGGGGGGGTGTGTCAGTGCCGTTACCATGGTTGTGTGATGTCAGCTATCAGAGCTCTATATAAATTGTACACGTGATAAAAATCTACTGCCCCTCTGGTCAAACACCAGTTACTGCATTCAAATGTTGCTATTGGGTTTCTTACCCCCGTCCTGAAGAGGAAAGAAGGAGAAATTTGAAGTGTGGAGGGCAGCAATGCACCTCTCGAGGTACAGCCTGCTGGAAATCATAAGAGGTCTCTTGGGTGAGGTGAAACAAAACATTATTGTAATTCTCTGAAATTGGTAATGAAGAAACACCAAAGTCAGGAAATGAAGAAGATAAGATGGAAGATAACGTAGTAAAATAATACTAAAAAAAATAGAATTTGCAATAATACACTGTACATGTGAAAGTTGCCCTGGGGTCCAGGGCAGAGTGGAACTCTCTCCCTTCACACCTTCAAAGGCACCCTTAGATTAAAGGCATTATTATTATTGACCTTATATATGAAAGTGTACCAATGACTGAACCTTTAGCCAGAGCAGGACATCTCACCCAAGTGTATAACCCTGGTGTGTCAACACTTTACAATTCATAATAAACCTCATGGATGCGTGGCAAACAGTGTCAATCATTCGAAGACATTGAGCAGAAGCATTTGTGTAGAGAGTAGAGAGAGCTTCTTGACAAGTTTCTCCACATGTAACTTGAAAGAGAGGGAGTCATCAATCAAGACACACAGGTATTTATACATGTGAACCACCTCTATATCATTTCCCTCCACAGTGGACACTGAGGGATCATTTGTGAACACTTCCTAGAATTGGAAAACAACATAAGCTTCGTCTTGTGTGCATTGGGAAGTTTCAGGTTAAGTAATGAGTGCTGAGACCAACAAAGGCTTCCTGCACTGATTCAATGGCCTGATCAAGAGTAAATAACTGTCACAAGCATAACAATGCAAATTAGCATCGGACACATTTACACCCAGATCATGGATGTAAATAACAAATACGAAGGGGACCTAATACAGAACCCTGCGGCATCCCCTTGTGGACAGTAACACATACAGAGTCCAGAGTGAACAAGTCTAAGTTTTAAAATGTCGTGGTCAATAATGTCATAGTGCAACAATAATGTCATTCACAGCTTAATTGAAGCCTGATTGATATTTTGATAAGAAATAAAAAATAAAACTTCACTCACAAGAGCTTCAAGAATGTTGGCCACCACTGACAGATTAGATTCTCTGGATAAACACCTCCCATTACATTTGAATTTTCGTATTAGCTGGCTCTTACCGGTTTTCATCACTTTTCCCGGTGCTTCGTCACCAACCATCCTCTGGCCACACCCCCAATAAGGGGGGGTCAGAGTGGATACAGAGCGCTCATATTTCTGGAGGATGCCGCAGCAGAGCCGGATTAATTCAGTGGAATTCAGCACGAGGTAGTAAAAAAAAAAAAAAAGTAGGAAAATGACACATCCTGTTTAGTTTTCAGAATAAAAGATCCCGCGCTGACTCCACACTTTACTACATCACAGAAAGAATCCTTGCAAGCTCAGCGTGCTCCTGTGTATTCGACCGGTAGAAATACTGCTATGTAAATACATTTATAGTGCATTACAGAGAAGTAGTTGCTGTAGTAGTCTAATACAGTGATTTCAATTCATACACACGTATGTAAACATGAATATGTAAATTCTGTTATCACCAGCACTGTACCTGATAATATCATGGTAATTAATATTATTATGTGTTCTTACCTTTCTGGATAGGGTGAATTGATCCAGAGGGTTTCATGTGCTAAAAGTCCAGATTCATTTGAAAACCATCAAATCAATCTCAAGTCATGTGTTGAACACAGTCAGCCGAGACCTCTATTCATATTCCACAGCCCTATAGTGCTACCCTAATGTATTCTATCATATTATAGCGGTATTGATCAGAGCACTAGCGGGTGAGTGTTGACAGGATGTTACATCCTCAGCAGAGTAGTTGCCGGCTTTAAAAGTGATGTATGGTGAGCTCAGTCTTTGATTAACACTGCTTATGTTACACCACAAACTTTTTCTTTTCTTTTGGAAACGTACCCACGCAGAAGCAGAATTACTGTATGCACACACACTCTGTATGTTCATACAGTGTGTTCCCATAGAACTACAGTACATGCACATGCCTGTATGCTTGTTTATTCATTTATTTTTAGTCAGACTCTGTTATCAGGATAATGTTCTCAGATAAGAGTTACGTTACTTGTCCAGAGACACATGTAATACATTCCTGATATTGCAATAATTGAAATACTTTACACATTTTTTTAATGTCATTGTCTGTAACTTAGTGCCATCTTACCTATGTGTCGTATTCAGGGATGGCCCATAGTTATGTTTTTACATCACAGCTACTGACGAGCTTTTGATGCTTGGCGTTATATGGAATTAGATTTTTGTCAATATAACAACACTTTTCATGAAGCAAACAACACTTTTTAAGCAGCGATTTAAACATTCAAAAATATTGTATGTTATTGTTTGAAAATACACATGTTTCTGTGTATTTATAGTTTTTTATCCTCCCTTTACGTCTGCACCTGCTGCAGTGTCTGTTCTGCTTGTTGTTCTGCATCACCACACCAGGAAGGCTGTTGCCGTAGTGAAAGTGAGTGTTACACAGTTGAGAAGAGGAAAAAAAAAAAAAAATCACCTCAATAACGCTGTGGATGGATGAGAGGAAGCTGCTCTGGTGTAATTTCCTGTCAGTGGTAACTCCCCTGAGAGAACTGACGCTTCAGCCAGTGTTACTGTAGCTGTGCACAAGGCAAGTGAATGCAAACGCAGCTGAGGTAGTGAGGGCTTCAACTCGTCCTTTTTTGCAGAAACTTTGTGGTTTGGATGATGGATTTGATGGAAATGTGGTGTTTGCATGTGATGGATCTGTTTATTTGTTTGATTTTTTTCAGAGTTTGGTTGTTCCGTGCTCTTCAGGGACTGATTCTGAGCGACCCCCCCCAAGCATGTTGATGTACAACCTGGAGATTGAACTCAAGAGAGGCCACAACCTGGCCATACGAGACAAAGGAGGTACGTTCATGTCTTGTCCGTTTACTTTGATTTCTCCGTCTTGCACTTGTGGACGTGTGAGATTTGTTTTGTTTGTGTTTAGGCAGCAGCGATCCGTATGTCAAGATCAAACTCGCCAATAAAGATGTGTTTAAGAGCAAAGTCATCTCCAAAAACCTCAACCCTGTGTGGAATGAGAAGAAGAGTTTGATCCTGGACAGTCTGAGTGAACCTCTGAATGTGAAGGTAATTAAAGGCTCGAGCACACACACACACACACACACATGCATCCTTAGTGAAGAGAAGTCAGTGGAGATTTTTCTGTTGCTACTCTGCAGGTGTTTGATTATGACTTTGGCTTTCAAGACGACTTCATAGGCTCTGCTTATCTCCATCTGGACTCTCTGGAGCAGCAGAGGTACAGTGCATTAAAGGGATAGTTGAAGATATTTGATATTTGTGCCAAGCTTTAAGACTCCCCGTTACTCTGAAGTGAAATGTAAAGACAGGAAACAGGTTATTGTGGTTTAAATATTGTTGATTTTTGTACATGAACTTGAACACGACAACTATAGCATGTTTTTTTACAAATGTAGGTTAAACTGTTTACAAACAGACCCCACCCAAAAAGTGCGCACTGTGCAGGTGGGATGGCGGGTGTCATGATTGTGTACTCACTATTCATATAGAGATAATGTAGTCATTTGATATTTTCAATAGGGTTAGTTAGTAATAATTGACTAAAATCCATCACATTTTCATTCATTTTGTTTATTTTGTGTTTACATGCTGCCTAATTTACACGAAAAACGATACAATTTACTGCTTTTTATAAAGAGATAAAATGTTCTCATGTTGGGGAAAATAATTGCCCCCATTTTCTTAGCTTTAGCTTTAAAGGGAGGGGCAGCAGTGGCAGCTATTCTCTTTGTCACTGGCATCAGCTGATTTTCTGTCAAAACATGGATAAAATACGTTTTATGGAAGTGTATATTGCTTCATTCAACACTAAGTCAAAGATTTGATCATAGCAACATACTGTATGTGTATGATATCCAGGACCATACCTGTATTTCTGGAGCTGAAGGACCCACAGTACCCTGATGAGGACCTGGGCACCCTGGAGCTGGATGTCACCCTGTCACCTAAAGGCCGTTCCACAGAGGAATGTCTAGAGTCCACAGTATGTATGGCGTCTCCCACTCTTCGTGTGTATAGTTATCCTCTTTATCCAACACTAAAGTTTAGGTTGTAGGAGGTACTGACACACAATCAGTGCTGACTTCACCGGGAACCAACCTGAGACCTGAACTTAAGAATTAAACATGGCACAGCTGATAACATCAACAAGAACTGGTTTATTGGAGTGTCTGGCACTCATCCCGACTGTGTTCTCATCCGTGGTTTATAATGTAAATAAAAGAGAGCCACACTCAATCCCAGGCAAGTTGACAGACTCTATCTGATAATATCAGAAATGAAGCTGTTTGCAGTGACAAACGGCTTCTGGATGTAACGTTGTTATATTTCAGATAAATAACGGTTTACGGTTTTTATTTCATTCCACTCTACTGACGGACTGCTGTCATTAATACTCTAACACTAGCAGCACTGTTAATAATGTAACAAGAAATCCATGATGTTTGTGGGGTATTGGGGGAGCGGTGATGGCAGTCCAGACGTATCGGTGGAAGCCTTATGTGAATAAAGTGAATGTACAGTATAGTGGTCATTAGGCTCTTAGTGACATGCTGAGGAGTGGAGCTCACATGGACCCATGCAATGATCCTCTTCTTCTTCTTTGGTGCAAATACGTCCTATGCCCCGCGTCCAGACTTGCACCGCCACCCGATGGTGAAGTGGAATACTACAATTCAATTCAATTCAGTATAATTCAATTGCATTTGTATTTGGTGACAACACCATTTCCAGTGGTTAGCACTCTCGCTCTCGCCTTGCAGCGAGAAGACCCGGGTTCGAGCCCCGGTTGGAACAAGGGCCTTTCTGCATGGAGTTTGCATGTTCTCCCCGTGTGTGCGTGGGTTCTCTGCGGGTTCTCCGGCTTCCTCCCACAGTCCAAAAACATGCAGTGTGGGGATTAGGTATTTTGGACACTCTAAATTGACCATAGGAGTGAGTGTGAGAGTGAATGGTTGTTTGTCTCTAGCTGTGTGTGGCCCTGCGATGGACTGGCGAACTGTCCAGGGTGTACCCCGCCTATCGCCCGATGTAGCTGAGATTGGCACAGCACCCCCCGCGACCCTCTGGTGGAGGATAAAGCGGTTAGATGATGACTGACTGACCATTTCCAGTCATGTCTAGGCAGAGATATAGTTAGTTTTTTATTTATTTTATGGAAACTGCTGCAGAGCTGAAATCATCAGTGTTCTAATCAACCTCTGTGTGTGTGTGTGTGTGTGTGTGTGTGTGTGTGCACAAGCAGCAGCAGCCGTCTACATTTGTCCCAGAGATGCGTCGGAAGTCCCAGCTCTGGCGAGGGATCGTCAGCATCGCGCTGTTGGAAGGTCGAGGCCTAACACCAATGGATTCCAACGGCCTGAGTGACCCATACGTCAAGTTCAAACTGGGTATTCAGAAGTACAGGAGCAAGGTTGGTCCTCCCTGACCTCTGTGGTGGGCGGATCTTTACAGAAATCTGTGTTTTTTATTTCCTATCGTGTTTTCTATCGCTGAGCGCCATCTGTCTTGCTGCGACTCTTTATTTTCTGTCCTCGCAGCAGCGTGATGTATCCCAGACTTTGGGTAAATACACTGAGCACTAAGGGAGAGTAAAAAAGTCTTTCTTCAGTTTGTTCTGGTGGAACCACAGGCTATATATAGACTGGCTATAGAGGCTGAGTGTATGTTGCAGTTCAAACCCCATATTAGTAAGATAACTTAGTATTTGTTTTCTTAGCAAACAGCCATATAATAAGGGGGATAACATGCAGTGAGTCAGTCATTGACAATAGTTAAAAATGTTAGTGATCGACTAACCGTTGCAGCCCGACTTCCATGTATGTGTGTGTGTGTGTTTGTTGCTGTTTAGACTGTGCCAAAGACGCTGAATCCTCAGTGGAGAGAGCAGTTTGATCTGAACCTGTTCGACGAGAATGGGGGAGTGCTGGAGATCACAGTGTGGGACAGAGACCCTGGCAGGAGAGACGACTTGATGGGATGGTTCGTTCCACTTCTCTGCTCCACTTATGCCGAGTTATTACTGCTCAGTTTTCACAGTGGTGGCGGTGCTGCGTGTCTCCCAGAGATCATTCACTTCAGAGGTCTCACACTTCCAGCTCGCAGGCCACATGTGTTTTTGAAGGCCATTATGTCACAGTCTTTCGGGAGGCAGAGTAGCATTTGATTCGTTATGAACGGTCTTTTACGCCCACAAATGAAAACAGAGACTCTAAGTAGGGCCAGCCCCAAGAACTTGAAGGTGTTGAAGGTGGAGTTTCTGGTTCTTCTTCCATCTTGAAACAAACTAACAGGCACCTGAAGTGTTCTCCATGCAGGCAGGCAGCAGAGTGAAGGGCGGAACGGAAGCTTGATCGCTTGATTCGCTCGATGATGAGCCAGCGTCATCAAACCTGGTGATCGTGTGGGTTTGGAATGATTCGTAACAATTTTGTAACTGCAAGAGTAACAAAGCAGCGCATGATAAATGTATCAAAATCATCGTAGTGAAGTACGAGTGGAAGTAGGAGGAAAAAAAGATACTCCAGTAAAGTAATACTCAGATAATATATCAACATTATATCTATATTAGGTATTTTCCTGGTTTTATAATCATCACATTTTATTATTTTTAATAAATTAGTGTTACAGAAATACGGATTTGATTATATATAATATAAATTTATATCAAATGATATAAAAGAGTGTCATGATAAGATTTTTTTTCACGACTTATATTTGTTGTCATCTGGTTCTTTGTCTTAAATGACACATGACAACAGATGAAACTAAGCCTGATTACACTCTTCACTCACACAGTGTATGTGTGTGTGTTGTCCAGCTGCCAGTTGGACCTCTCTGCTCTGGCTAAAGAACAAACCCATCACCTGGAGCTGGAGCTGGACGAGTCCCGGGGCTACGTGGTGCTACTGGTCACACTCACGGCCTCGGCCTGCGTCTCCATCGCTGACCTGTCCGTCACGCCGCTGGACGACCAAACGGAACGCAGGGACACAGTCAAACGCTATGTGGGTGGCGCTGGAATCGCTCCGTTGACTGAATAATGTCCAACACATGAGCCAGGAGAGCGGCAGTGTGACGCTGTGTTTCCTCTTTCCTTCTCCAGAGCTTGTGGAACTCGTTCTCTAACGTGAAAGATGTGGGCATCGTGCAAGTGAAGGTGTTGAGAGCTGAAGACCTCATAGCTGCTGATGTCACTGGTAATCAAACACATACACGCTACTGTTTGGGCTGTCACTCGCTGTCTTTACCAAATATCCCAAAAAAAGATGAAAGATTCCATCGTTTACATGGACAGGAAATGAAATGACACCTGATTATGGTGTGTGTGTACACAGTCACAATTGACTGTTTTGATATGCACAGTGTTGCTGAAGAAGAAGAAGAAGAGTAATGAGCTAAGACATGCATTCAAAGGCCCTGGTAAATGTCATCACTTTTGTGTGTGATCTACTGCATGTTGAGTGTAGAGGAGCAGCTTCAAGATACATCCATGGAACCTCGTAAATGTCATCACTTCTGCAAACAGACATTACTATTACATGACATATTTTTAACCTCCGATGACATCATGTCATGGTCATTTTATACACAACACATTTCTAACATAGTAATCATTTGTGTGATTCATTGTTTCTTCAGGTAAGAGCGACCCTTTCTGTGTGCTGGAGCTAAATAATGACAGACTACAGACACACACTGTTTACAAGAACCTCAGTCCACAGTGGAACAAAGCCTTCACCTTGTGAGTAACTCGCTAGCAACTTTTTTTTTTAACTGTGTGTTTACAGTGGTTTTGTTTTAATTTTATAAAAGTAAACACACACTTCTGTTTGTTGTCCCTTTGTCTCGCTTTCAGAATATAATCTAAAATTGTATTTCTATACATATACATATACATTCTATTACAAAAAAATCATCGCTTCACTTTTTACCCCCAAAAGAAAAAGAAATCTCTTTGAGAATATTGACACCTTCAAATCTATCCCAAATTTAAACAGAATATTTGAAGAATTGTAAAAGTAAATGCACATATTAAAATAGATGTATGGTTACAGATGCCCTGGAAGGCAAGTTAAAAAAAGTGAAGGGATAAAGAGTCAAAACTGATTTGGACGATGATTTTCCTAATTCAGGGACAGAATTGTGCCCTTTTTTTTCACCTTTCCCCCAAAAAGAGAAAAAACTGAGTGAAAAAAGTCACATAACTGAAACCTCATTCTTTTCAAAGCGCCAATCAAAACTCACGTTTTCCAAGCAGCACAGTCTTCACGGATGATCTCTCTGTTTCCTTCAGTAACGTCAAAGACATTCACTCAGTGTTGACGGTGACGGTGCTTGATGAGGACAGAGACAGGAGCGCCGACTTCCTGGGGAAAGTTGCCATCCCTTTATTACATGTGAGCTGAAATACAGTCTTTGTCTTTGTATTTCTCAACTCTTTAAAACCTGTTCAGGACCAGTCGTCCTCATGAAAGACAAAACCTGGTCCTCATGAGGCGGAACCTCATTTCTAAAGGAACTGGTTCAGACAGAGATTTGAATTGTGATTATTATTATGGTTATGATTTAGCTTAGAGATATCACTTTGTGTTTGTGTGTGTGTCGCATGTCCCACTAAAACTAATTTAATCGACAACTATTTTAATAATCGATTAATTTGTTTGATTAATTGGCTTTTTTCATGATTAAAACAAGATTTCCAATTGTTGAAGCTTCTTAAATGTGAGTATTTTCTTCATTTCTTTGTTCTGGATAACAAAGAAATCATTAACAGTTAATTATTTTGGTTTGTGGACAAAATAAGACATTTGAGAACGTCATCATTTCAAGGTCTGGGAGACACATTTCACATTGTTTTCCTTTATCCTCCACATGAGGGTCACAGGGGGCGCTGTGTCAGTCTCATCTGACATAGGGCGAAAGGCGGGGTCACACCCTGGACAGACAGGGACACATATAGAGACAAACAACCATTCACACTCACACCTATGGTCAATTTTAGAGCTGCTAACTAACGATTATTTTCACAATCGAAGGATCTGTTGATTATTTTCTCAATTAATCGTTTGGTCCATAAAATGTAAGAAAACCTTAAAAAATGTTGAGCGGTGTTCATCAAACCTGGAAATGATGATGATGATGATGATGATTTCAATCAATCCAGAGCAAAGAAATGAAGATAATATTCACATTTAAGAAGCTTAAACAATCAGAAATTTTGTTTTGATCATGAAAAAAGCTTTGAACCAATTAATCGATTATCAAAATAGTTGTCGATTAATTTAGTAATCGATTATTAATCGATTCATCGATGAATTGTTTCAGCTCTAGTCAATTTAGAAAAATGGGATTTCCATCACTGCCAAATAAAGAATCAGAAGAAGAAGAAATGAGTCGTTCCGGTCTCTTTGTTCCACACATTGTGTAGATTTGTGTGAAGATGAATAGCAACTGAAGTCAAGTATTGTGCATGATTGACCTCTGACCTCTGACCTCTGTCAGGTGCGTAACGGTGAGAAGAAAGGCTACGTGTTAAAAGATAAGAAGCTGACGGGTCCGACCAAAGGAGTCATCTACCTCGAGATTGATGTCATCTACAACATTGTGAGTATGAGTCCGGTGCGGTGGGTCATGTGACTGTGAGTCAGTCACATGACCCACCTGCTCTAAGAGTGGCTCCTCCTTTCTCGTCAGGTCAAAGCTGCCTTGAGGACTGTGGTCCCAGCAGAGCAGAAATATATAGAGGAGAACCTGAAAGTGTCCAAACAGGTACGTTCATACTCTACTGTCACTGTATCACTGTATTATTATTATTGACTACGGACAAATAAACAGCACCATGTAGAAACGTTCACACCTGACCTGATCATGAGTCTCCTGAGACGTCATAACACATATTATTATAGCTTTTTTTTTATAATTGATCACTGTGTGGATTCTTTTTGGTCCGTAGAATGTTAGAAAATCTTAGCATCAGTGATTTGAATTTGATGTGGGCAGCTCAGGGTCGCCAGTGGAGCTCAATGAACAGAGGGGTGACATGTGCCCTTTTAGGCTGATTGAAGACCAGACGTGCTGCCGCGTTCTGGACCATCTGTAGTGGTTTCACAGCACAGGTCTAGAGGCCTGTAGTCAACGCGGGAGATGACCAGAGCCTGTACTAGGAGCTGGGTTAGCCTGTTGAGTTATGTATGCTCTGATTTTTCTTATATTGAATAGTAGAGCTGAAGCGATTTCTAAATGAATCGACAACTTTTTTGATAACCGATAATCGGTTTGAAGTGTTTAAAACAAGATTTCTGATTGTTTAAGCTTCTTAAATGTGAATATTTTCTTCATTTCTTTGCTCTGGATAACAAAGAAATCATTAAAAGTGAATCATTTTGGTTTGTCGACAAAACAATCCACATTTCTGATCCTCATTTTTGAAGGTTTTCTGATATTTTATGGACCAAACGATTCATCGAAAATAATCGACAGATTCATCGATTATGAAAATAACCGTTAGTTGCAGCTCTATTGAATAGTGCAAAGAGACATTTCTTGCTATCTTGGAAGGAGCCAGAGATAAGGAATCGATATTAATGCAGATGTTATGATGCATTGTTGGTTTGGCTGGAAAGACCAGAGGTTCAGTTTTGGAGAGGTTTAGCTGTAGGTGATAGAATTGAAGGGGCAGATTTTCAGTAAGGGGAGCCAGATTATCAGGTTTGAGCGTCCAAACTGCTCTGTGCTTGTGAAACACAGCAAAAACACACCTGAGTCTGTTGTATAGTTATGTCACAACACTACAATTCTGTATCCATTTCACCAATTTAGGACCTTTTCTGGCATTAAACCAACACCTGGTTCTAATGAGGCAGAACCTCTAAGGCTAAGATTTGAATGGATTGAATTCCATTGCTAATTATTAACTGTCAAAACTAACAGAAACACCTACTTTGTCTTCTTAGTTGCTCCAGCAGAATTTTAATCGTGTGAAGCGGTGCGCCATGGTCCTGATCAGCTGGGGATCGTACATCAACAGTTGCTTTCAATGGGAGTCCACGCGGAGGAGCGTCACGGCCTTTGTGGTACGGCATTTACAAGGATGGAAGTCTCTTTTATGTTCTGTAGTGGTGTTGTGACCACGTCCAGGCAGCAGGTGCACTGAGCTCACTACACTGAGAGCTCTCCTTGCGTCTCCACATCTGCATACTCATTATGTAAATGAGATGAAAAGCATACAGTGTGATGTTGTTGTCACGTCTGGTCTTTTCCACTTTGTCAGCTGTTTGTGGTGGTGGTATGGAACCTGGAGCTCTACATGCTGCCACTGGCACTGGTGCTCCTGCTGCTCTGGAACTTCTTCTTCTGCTCAAGCAGGGAAACGGATGAACTGGTGAGTAAACAAAAAAATCATCCCATCTCTATTCATTCATTCATTCATTCCTTGTCTACCACTTTATCCTCCATATGACATAAGGATAGACAACCATTCACTCTCACATTTAGAGTGTCCAGTTAATGTAATCTAGAGCTGAAGATCTTTCATGTGAACAGGTAACAGTGTCATACTGTTATAATAATATTACCGCTTATTATGCAATTATTACCATGTTATTACTGAATTATAACTGCATTAGTTACGTATATGATGTTGTATGATGCAATACATGGTCAGATTTAATAATTAGAAAAATAAAATATTAAATCAAGAATAATCGTGTAAATGTAGTAAAAGAAAGACCTCGAAAGTATGGAGAGTAAAGAGTGTTGTGCTGTGGTAGATTTATAATAATAATAATGATAATGATGATGTCAAATACATTTAATATTGAACATTATACTTTCATGTGTGCATGAATACATTATTATACGTCTTTAATAACTGGTGTGCTTCAAACAAAGAGTAGAATAGACCTGAAATTAAATATAAAACAATTTTTCCTTTCTTTTTTCTGTTGAGGTAGAGAAGCATTCAACTACTAATGTTATTTTATATTAATATTGAAAATGTTTCATGTTTTTCTATAAATAAAAAGTGTGACACAGTCGTCAGATGTGGGTTTTACTTCAGCATGTTTTTCTGTTGCAGTCAATGGAGGCCATGTTTGAACTGGACGATGAAGAAGAGGATAAAGAGGACAAGGTATCGTCATTAAAAACGGTCAAATATTACGAGTGGATGGAAGTCTGAGGTTTGTCTCGTCTCTGTCAGGACAAAGGCTTGATGGAGAGACTGCACGCCGTACAGGAAGTGTTCGTCAGCGTACAGAATGCTCTGGATGAGGTGGCGTCCTATGGAGAGAGGATAAAAAAGTGGGTAACGTTCAGTCTGTCTCATCCATTTATTATGAACACATGATGTGTTCTGTGGGAGCGCTCGTTTTCGTTCTCCTCCTGTAACAACGCAGTTTTTATGATCAGTGTCAGCAGTAGTTTGCTCTGGGTGTAGAAAAGTATGCTTTTATTGCATCTCAAAGTTGATAATAATTTACAACAAATCTGACTTTAAATTTGACATTTTTTTCAAATATTGTACAGTACAACTGTTTTACAGAACACTATCAGATATACAGTATTTATGTCCGATTAATAGGTCTCTGACGCTGCGAGGAGATGTGCTTTCAAACGTGTACACAGGTAGTGTTTTATTTTGAAAAACCGGATGTCGACGTCCTTGAAAATCAGCTTGACTGCAGACCGTAAATCCCCTTTGTCATTCAGGCGTTAAAATTCAGCGTCAGGTAGTTTTGAGTGTCAGGTCTTTTAATAAAGTGAGAATTAAGTAGTTTGGTAGCGGCTGGTCACAGAGCTGCACGATAAACGAGCGCTCCCATCAGCCCGAGCAACTGCAGAATATGCTGGTGTTTTTGAATCTGCATGTGTTTTGGGTCGTTGCAGTGCATTTGCCCCCGTCGGCCACCGGGGGGCGACTCTGCTGGAAGCAAACACAATTCTGTTTTAATGGAAGTATAAATGTATGAGCTCCAGCTCTCCTTCAATAGAACGTGATGTAGATTTAGTAAACCGGGTTTCCATTTAGAGGGAAATAGACGATAAAGCAGATCAAACACATCGTCAGACGAGTGAAAATGATGACGTCATGATCCCACCTCGCTCTCTCTTGCTGTAGTTTGTCGTCGTCTTCTTCTTCTTGTGTTTTGGTCTGTTCACGTTCGTCATCCTGTCTCTGTTTGTGTGATGTATGTATGTGTGTATGTGCGTGCTCTACTGGCCCTGGCGTCATGAGGACTCTACACCCTTTAGAGTTTTGTGTGGATGAAAACATTTTCTGAAACGATGCGGTGGAAACATTAGGGTTCGCTCTGTTTCTGTGTGGTTAGGGCCGAACCATATCATAAATAAATAATCTAAATAAACCGCTGAAGTGAATTTCAAAGCACTTTTGGTGAACACATCACTGGGGTTTTCAAAGGAATGAACTTCCTGTTGACGCTCACACGCCAGTGCAGATCTTTGGACAGAGTGGACACGTTGAGGACACATGTGCTTTCTGTTTCTCTCTCCACTGCAGCGTCTCTAACTGGACTGTGCCTTTTCTGAGCTGGCTGGCGATCACTGCCTTTTGTTTGGCCACAGTTCTTCTCCGTCTCGTTCCTCTCCGATACCTCGTGCTGGCGTGGGGTGAGTTTCTGATGTCATTCACACCAGGACACAGAACATGCACATGTACCTTTGTTCTTTTCTGCAGGTATGAATAAATTCACCAAGAAGCTTCGTAATCCGTACAGGATTGACAACAACGAGGTTCTGGACTTTCTATCCAGAGTGCCCTCCGATATTCAAGTGGTGAGTAACCGCTCTCTGATCATAGAGTGTTCAGTGTTATTGAGGATTTTTTTACAGGGTGTCCATTTTTGTCTTTTAACACTCTCACATGTTGTACGGTAACGCCGCTCAGTGAGCACCGAAGGCGTGAGTATTGAAGGAGAGTCCGGGAGCAAATTCAGAACTCTCTGAAACACTATTTCCTGCGTTTTGAGGTGCAGCCATGTTTTTCTTTTATTCCCTGACTACCAGCTTTATTGTCTACTTATTCAATTGTGTTAATCTTTCATATATTTATGCATACATTTATATTAGCTATGTGTTTGTGGTGGTTTTCTGACCTTTCACACCTTTGAACATTCACACAAGAAAACTATTTCATTAAAAACTTACATCATTACATGTCGTCTTCCTATGAGATGTGAGCTAAGCGTGATTCCGAGATTTAGTCGATCACATTCAGCGAAGTTACCGAGGAAAACGGGAGGAAAAAATAGGGCGTCTTTAGGGCGTCCTGCTTAAAAGTAGGACGTCTAATTTCTTATTATTTTCAGTACAGGACGCCCTGCTACCTAAAGGTAGGATAGCAGACATGTTCACACATGTTACTGATAACATTAACGTTGGCTCATGTAAGTCAGGAGAGTTTAACACTTGAGGGCAAGACGATTAATCACAATCACAACATTAATTATATGTATATATATTATATTAACATATAAGGAATTTGCTTTGTGTGTGTGTGTGTGTGTGTGATGCACAGATGCAGTACCAGCAGTTGAAGGCTGACACTGAACGAACCGCACTGAAGCGCAGGAAGACCAACCCGAGCTAATGGTCACATGTGTCTTCATGTCTCTGTCCTCGGCTGGAACATTTGTAACTGTAAACAATGTGAACTTATAACAAAGGGTACTTGTATGTATTTCTTGGATATTTGGATGATCTTTTGTGTGTAATTTATTTTCTAAATCCTGAAGTTGTTATGATTTGAATGATTCATGTCTTGTCACCACACACACTATAAACCTGTAAAAGATAAATACATTGTTACGAATGTCATGAATATAAACATGTGCATGGATGAAAGTGTGTTGCTGATGGAATAATGTGTATAAAATGTATCATCATTTATTGTTTCAGGGTTATTTAGCTCTTCTCTTGTAAAAACATGGTTGCTCATATAATCAGGTGATTTTACACTTATAGAAAGTTAAATATGTTGCTTTTTATCTTCAATTTCTGCCAGATGATAATAATTTGACCAAAAAAAGTCCACACTGGCTCTTTAATATGGAATTAGATTTAGATTCACAAAATCAAAAATAATAAAATATGGATGTAATCATTCAAAATGGTTGTACTTTGTTTGAAAATACACTTTTTGTTTGCAATGATCAGGATGTTGTTGACTGATAAATGTATGTGACAGTATATATAAACATGTATATACCCTCATATTAAACCCATATGATGTTAATTTATATAACAGTATATACATGTTTTACGTGTGTATTACAAAACGAAGACATCCACTCCTCAGTGGTCTGTAGGTCTGTCTGCAAGTCAGTCTGTAGGTCAGTCAGTAAGTCAGCCTGTAGGTCAGTCTGCAAGTCAGCCTGTAGGTCAGTCAGTCTGCAAGTCAGCCTGTAGGTCAGTCTGCAAGTCAGCCTGTAGGCCAGCCCATAGGTCAGTCTGTTGGTCAGCCTGTAAGTCAGTCTGCAAGTCAGTCCAAGTCAGCCTGCAGGTCAGTCTGCAAGTCAGCCTGTAGGTCAGTCTGCAAGTCAGCCAGGTCAGTCTGTGTAGTGGTCAGTCAGTCAGTCAGGCAAGTCAGCCTGTAGGTCAGTCAGTGCAAGTCGTCTATAGGTTCGTAAGTCAGCCTGCTGGTCAGCCTGTAGGTCAGTCTGCAAGTCAGCATGTAGGTCAGTCTGCAGGTCAGTCTGCAAGTCCGCCTGTAAGTCCGCCTGTAGGTCAGTCTGTAAGTGTCTGTAAGTCAATCTGTAGGTCAGTCTAGGTCCAGTCAGTCTGTAAGTCCGCCTGTAGGTCAGTCTGCAAGTCAATCTGTAGGTCAGTCTGTAAGTCAATCTGTAATGTAATGCAAGAAAGTCAGTCTGCAAGTCCGCCTGTAAGTCCGCCTGTAGGTCAGTCTGTAAGTCAATCTGTAGGTCAGTCTGCAAGTCCGTCTGTAAGTCCGTCTGTAGGTCAGTCTGTAAGTCAATCTGTAGGTCAGTCTGTAGGTCAGTATGTAGGTCAGTCTGCAGGTCAGTTTAATAGTTGATATTGTTGACATTTCCTTTGCTAAATGTTGTAGATTAACACACGTTTTCAGGATATTTAATTTTTTTCACTGATGGAAAAGCAAGATAACTGCGGTGCCAGGACAAGTGGAGTCGAGCTAGTGGAAATAAGCCAATGGTCTTTTTGTTTCACAGGTTACAGCCTTTGACTTTCTCTAGGTTCCTAAAATAAATAACTTCATAGAATGTGTGACATGTGAGTTTTTGTTGTAGTATTCTGCCAATAACTGTGCAGCCACACACTTACACGTGTGTGTGTGTGCATGTGACGTGTTAAATTGCGGTGCCACCTGAAACAGGACCCCCAAATGTAACGGTAATCAACACTGGCCGTGTAAATGTCAGTCATCACTGAGCTTATTTTACACTCAGTCTTTGCTCTTTGCACAGTTGCCACCTCCTTCTGTGTATTCACTTTACACTGCCTGTGTGTGTGTGAGTGTGTGAGTGTGTGTGTGCGTGAGTGTGTGTGTGCGTGAGTGTGTGTGTACGTGAGTGTGTGTGTGTGTCGCTGTGTTTTTGAATGAACAAACAGACTCTATTTAAAAATGTGTTTAATGTAAACCTCTAACATGTATATATGTATACAGCAGTATATACAGTACACATATGTACAGTCTGTATACAGCAGTATATATACTTTATAAACTGCTGTATACAGTATATATATATGGTTAAGTAATGAGTGCGACGGTCATGGAGGAGCAGCTGTAGCAGAGTGGAGCATTTTTAAAAGGAAATCATATCAATGTTTGACTTCTACTACTTCAACCTATACCAGTACTTCTCAAATAGTGGGGCGGGCTCCCCTGGGGGGGCGCGGTGAGGTGTCGGGGCGTGAGAGGTGGGGCAGGACAACTCATACAGTGGTTACAGATACAGTAAATAAAAAAAATTAGCAGGTTCTCAATAGTATTTCAATTCAGGGGAGGCGTGAAAACATTTCTGTCCTCTGGGGTATGACAGAAAATAATAGAGAACCACTGACCTATACTAACTTATACACTTGTGCTTTTGATTTGGGCCAGTTTTACATTTCTCATCATCCAGGTTTTTCCGCCGTGTTTTCGTTCAGTTTCTCGTTGAGCATTCACACACACAGTCATTTTCTAATAGTAACTCTCAGGCAGGTTGTTGGGACAAACAGCAAGCCAGCAATATCCCAATCAGATGTAAGGAAGCAATTTTAAAGGCGATCGCTGCGATGACCTCCAGGTTGGCCTCCAGTGCATTGGTTATCATCTCAAAACAGCCCAACTTGTACACCTCACTCTCAGCATTGTCCAGGTCTTTTAAGGTCTCAGGTGAGCAGTCGGAGTTGTCTTTACAGCAGCTGGCAGGGAGGCCGTTCTCTTTGTAGTAGGCCGTGTCGCTCCAGTCAGAGTAACTCCTCACCCCACAGCAGTGCAGAGTCCTCTGAATGGCATCGACCGCAGTGTCGCTGCTGTCAGAGCTGCTGTAGGACTTCACGGCATTTTCAAAGGCGGCGCCAAATATGGCTTTCACTTCGTGTTTGAAGATAAAGCCTGAGACACCCGCCACAAACCCAGACAGGAACACCATGGTGAAGAAAAAGGCGTACAGTTTGAGCATCCATGGAGTGCCGCGGAACACAGCGAAGCAACCCAACAGTCCAAAAATAACGGTGGTGATCCCGGTCCCAATGAGGACGTACGTCGCGTTGGTGTTCTCCTCAGGTTCCAGGTAGAAATAGGCGTCCAGGATCAGCTTCCCCCACACCCCGACTTCCAGCAGGATCACACCCACGATACAGAATAAGACGTTGGAGCAGAGGAGGAAGTTCCTCAGGCACGTATGAAAGCGCCGAGATGGCAGCAACATGTTTCTTAAGGTTTGCATATTCAGAAGATTCTGCTTCCACTTTTGATCTTCAGTTTGCCTCTTAACTTAAGTAATAAACGTCTCAAGTGTCTTACGCGTGGCATCAAAGGCATAAATGACATCAGATGTCACATCTGATGTCATTTATGCCTTTGATGATCTCAAACACATATGAGCAAACAAATAAGACAACGTTCTACGAACCCTAAACTAACACGGTATCTCTGACAACAGCACTGGTTGAACACTGAAGACAGGAGGCCTCACTGGGGACGGGGACATGGAATCTCCAACCTTCATGAGGTACATGTTACACCCCACTGACGTGAAGAGTGACCTTGATGATGAGGGGGATGAGCAGGGCCCAGCCTCAGAGGACTACTGTGTAAACCTGCCAAGGAGGCACATTCGCCTGTTCCTCATCTCGACCGTCCACGATGTGTTCCTGATGACCGGAGCACTGGCGTCCCTCCCCGGCTTGATTGCGGGCAGACACATTACGCGTCTAGTGGACGTGACACAGTCGGTGCTCTGTCTCCCAGAGGGACGCGCGCCGCGCATGAGCATGTGCAAGCCGGTGGCCAAGCGTGCCGTCAAAGAGCTCACGAGGACGTTTGGCAAGAAGGTGAAAACCATGCTGTTTGTTGCAGACGCAAGTGTGGAGGAAAGCATCGCCAGGTGCATAATTACACAAACCCTCATAGAGCTGGAGCAACGACGGAGGTGCTGCACTTTCCCCAAGTGTGCCAGGAACTTACTCCTGATTGTGATTGCCATACTTCCACTCATAGTCGCTATAGTCAATATTTTACTGGTGGTTCTGTGATAATCGTCATTCTCAGCACTCACTTCTCCCAAAGTCACCAGAATAACATCCAGGACATTTATGCTTGTATTCAACTTTCATACAGAATTCTTTAAATTCTTTAAACGATTAAAACGACGAGTCTTTTCTGTGTGATGTTCCCAATAAAGTGATCAGTGTAGTGTTCCTAATAGTGATCACTGTGCGTGTGGTGGGTGTTAAATAGCTGTGTTTCCATTAGGAATAGAACCAAAATAACCAGAATGGCATTCTTTGGCACCCTACTGGGCCCCGGGGTGTCTCCTTCTTCAGTGTCTTCACTTTTGTAAACAAACACATGAGATATTCAGCATCATACACTCACAACTGTAAAAGAATAACAACATTTTCACTTATACATGCTCCTTTTTTTTTAATGATTCACCAAAGCACCAGCAGAGGGCAGACATAAGCCTGATGAAACAGTAGAATAATGGCAGCTGACCAGGATTATAAAACCATTATATAGTCAAAAATTATATATATATATATATATATACACATAGAAATATATATATATATTTATATATTATAAATATATATATATACACATATGTAAATATATATATTTACCTATGACATAAATGTTTATGTTTAAAACTGTCATTTGTGCACCAGTAACGGTGAGAGTGTTGGTTTGGTTGTTTCTTCAGTCTGGAAAAACAAGAAGCGTTCGTCCACATGCAACAGTAAACACGCTGCACTGTTTACGAAGCACTGTGATCTAGGTCATCACTGTGTGCTGTGAGGGCCGCTCATGTGTCTGCCACAAAACTGAACATTAGATTAGTTCCTCACAGTGAATTGTATACATTTCACATTTGACCCACTGCTGCATCGATTACTAAGTTAAAACTTTATTTTTTCTTTAACTTTTAAAAACCTTTATTTGAGTAGTATACATGACATTGTACACAATCACAAAAACAGACAGAATGAAGAAAGACAGGGTGACTTAGGAAAGAAAATACGAGTTATCATGAAGTGAACAGACCAAGGAGAGGAATGTGACGATGATGATGATGATGATGAGCCACAGCCAATGATAGCACAAGAGAGAGGTGGGATTATGAAATCCTTGCTTTCCCAAAGCCTGTTTTTAAACCCTCTGTCATGGCCAACAGTGCTGTAACTGCCACACATTGTTATTCTTTGATTCTGCTGCAAAGCATACGAGTGAGAACCTAGACTTCTCAAGAGGACGACATACTATACTATGACTTTTTTGACTGATTTTGGACGACATACTATACTATGACTTTTTTGACTGATTTTGGACGACATACTATACTATGACTTTTTTGACTGATTTTGAACGACATACTATACTATCACTTTTTGGTCACATTTTGGACAACATACTATACTATCACTTTTTGGTCAAATTTTGGACAACATACTATACT